>NC_142617.1:22088181-22391212 GCF_059453375.1 Lepisosteus platostomus
GTGCTCCAGTCCAATTTCTTGTGACAGTATGGCTCCAACCCCAGTTTTGGAAGCATCCGTTTGTACCATGAATGTCTTGTTAAAGTCAGGCACCTGTAAGACAGGTTGAGAAGATAAAGTTGCTTTTAAGTCCTGAAAAGCCCTCTCTTCCATTTTTGTCTATTTTATTTTTTCAAGACAGTTTGTTTTTGTTAAGTCGTGCAGGGGGGCAGCAGTGGAGGCAAATCCTGGAATGAAAAGGTGATAATAACTCGCAAGTTCTAAAAACGTTCGTATCTCCTTTTTTTGTGGATGGTTTAAGCCAGTTTTTAATTAACTGCACTTTTTGATCTTGGGGCATGATCATTCCTCTCCCAATCGTATAGCCGAGATAATTGGCTTCCAGGGCCACCAGACAACATTTATTGTGGTTGGCCATCAATCCTGCTTCTCACAAAGCTCCCGTTACTGCTTCCAGGTGTTGCAAGTGTTGTTCCCATGTCGTACTATGGATCACGACGTCATCTAAGTAGGCAGCCACAAAATCACGATATGGTCTAAGTATTCGGTCCATTAATCATTGAAAAGTAGTCGGAGCTCTGTGTAAACCAAACAGTAGGATCCAATACTGGTACAGCACCTCGGGGGTGGCAAAAGCAGTCTTGGCTTTGGCTTCTTCGACCAGCGGCATTTGACAATATCCCTTCGTAAGAGCCAACGTACTGATATATCGGGCTTTACCTAATCACTCGATTAACTCATCGATATGAGGCATAGGGTACGCGTCAAACAGTGAGATCTCATTTAACCTTTTGAAATTGTTACAGAACCTAATAGTTCTGTCCGGCTTAGGTATCAATACTATTGGACTAGCCCACTCGCTATGGAATTCCTCTATTATTCCCATTCCTAACATTTTTTCTACCTCTTCTTTAATTAATTTCCTTTTGGCTTCCGGTATTCGATAGGGGGGCAGCTTTACCCTTTTCCCTGCTTCTGTGATAATTTTATGTTGGATGAGGTTGGTTAAACCCGGTGTCCGGGAAAAAACATCTTTGTTCTGCGATAGGAATTCTTGTAATTCCTGCTTCTGTAATGGAGCCAGATCCCCCACGGCTATAGCACCTGTTTCTTATTTCCAAGGGTCAGGGGAGAAGAGGGTGAGCAGAACTTCTGCACCATGCCATTTCTTTAATAAATTTACATGATAGATCTGATGCTGATGCCATTTGTCATGCTGCTTGACTTTATACTGTAGTTGACCGGACCCACCTTTTCAACCAACTCATAAAGCCCCTGCCAGGAGGCCAGGAATTTACATTCCGGGGTTGGAACCAATATCAATACTTTGTCCCCAGGTGTGCAATGGCTCCCCTATTGTAAATCTGCTTTTGTTTGGCCTGGGCTTTTCCCAGGTTTTCTATCACAATGGGAACAACAATGCTGATTCTTTCTCTCATTTGTTTGACATGTTCGATGACCGTCTGTAAAGGTGAAGATTGATACTCCCAAGATTCTTTAATCAGATCTAATAGGTCCTGTGGTCTCCGAGCATATAGTAACTCAAAGGGAGAAAACCCTGTCGAGGCCTGCGGTACTTCTCGAATTGCAAACATTAGATAAGGGAGCAGCTGATCCCAATTGTTACCGTCCTTTTGCATGGCCTTCCTCAGCATGCTTTCCAGGGTCTTATTAAAGCGCTTCACTAGTCCGTCTGTTTGTGGGTGATATACCGAGGTTCTGATTTGATGAATACCCAATAGTTTACTTAAGTCTCGCATGACTTTGGACATAAAAGGAGTTCCCTGATATGTTAAGATCTCCTTAGGGATTCCCACCGGAGAGAAAACTTGTACTAGCTCTCCAGCTATATTTTTAGCTGTGGCCACTCTCAACGGAATGACTTTGGGGTACCTCGTTGGATAGTCCACTATCACCAGTATATACAGTACTGATGTCCTTTGGTGGATTTGATCAGGGGTCCCACCATATCCATCCAATCCGTTCAAAAAGGGTTTAAATAATTGGGAGGGGAATCAAAGGATTCCTATAATAAGGTTGCACGGCAGTTCTCTGACACTCTGGACACTCCCAACAATATCTCTCGATGGCCTTATATATTCCTGGCCAAAAGAACCAAGCGAGCAGTCTCTTGGCTTTCTTCTTCACCCCCAGGTGTCCTCCCAGGAGGTGGCTATGGGCCAAGTTGAGGAGCTTTATCTGGTAGGCCTGGGGAATTAGGAGTTGTTCCACTTCTTCTTGATCCCTCCTCTGCACCTGATATAGGAGGTTGTTTTTCACCATGAAATAAGGGTAACTAAGGACACCATTATTACACAACTTACACTCGATTTTTCTCACATGTCCCCATGCATGTCTCAAATTTCCGTCTTCCAACTGGGCCGACGATGTTCTGGTGGCTCCCAGTCCATCATATCCATATTCAGGAATTCATCTCCCAGTATGGGGCCTTCTTCCTGTGGGTCTGCTTCTCCAGGGGAATCTACAGTGTTGTTGACAGTGTCTCCAGGACACGGGAGTGGACTCCGTCTAGCTGCCTGGACATTACTCCAAATTTGGAGAAAGTAGGGACAGTCTTGTCCCAACACCACAGGGTAAGGCAATTGCTCAACCACCCCTACAATTGATTTATATGTTCCCCTTTCAGTAGAAATGTTAATTTCCACTGACGGATATACCTTTGTGTCCCTGTGAATGCAATTAATAGGGATCCCCTCCATTCCCCTGATCACCATTTCTTTGGGTAGTACTGTAGGGGTAACCATGGTCACCATGCTTCCCGAGTCCAACAAGGCCTCAACGTCCTCCCCCATCTTAATTTTAGTAACGTGGAGATCCTCACAGGTTGGGACGCTTGCCGTGAGGTAGTTACACCTTGCTTCATCTCTGGTGTCCACTTGCCAGGGTTGAGACAGGCTGGGACAATGGCTGGCTACATGCCCCTCTTCATGACAGTTAAAGCATCGACAGGTTGCTTCCCATGGTCGGGACCTCTGATCCAACTTTTCTTGAAGGGATTTCTTAAATTGTGGAGGGCCTTGATAATCAATGTACTTTAATGACTGATACTTCATTTCAATTTCAGAACTCTTGGGGTTTCTCCTCTCCTCATTTTGAAATTCCCCATTTTCTTCTTTCATCAAGGCCTCAGTGGCATGCTGTCTGTCCACTAAGTCAATTGCCTGGTCCAGTGTCTGGAGATCCCCACCACTCACTTTCCTTTTCAGGTGTACAGGAAGACTCCTCACGAAGTGATCCAACACCACTCTTTCTATCACTTGTCCTGAATTTAGTTCTTTAGGCTGGAGCCATTTCTTTGCCAGATGTACAGGTCAAACAGGAGATCTATGGGGCTTGTCCATTTGATATTTCCAGTTATGGAACAGGACTGCTTGTATCGCCATTGTTACCCCTAATCTCTCCAAGATCTCCATTTTTAGAGTCTCATAGTCCTCAGCATCATCTTCTTTTAAATCATAATAGGCCTTTTGGGCTTCTCCAATTAAGTAAGGCACTACTCTCCCTGCCCATTGCTCTCTGGGCCATGCATTTCAAGTTGCAGCTCTTTCAAATGTGGTTAAATAAGCTTCCACATCATCAAGTTCCGTCATCTTTTGGAGCCAAATTGGTTCAGCAGTGTAGGTGCCTCTCCCTGTTACTGAAGTCTGTCTGATTTCCTCTCTTAATCTTTGTATTTCTTCTCACCAATTTCTGTTCCTCTATAATTCGGTGATTAGTTTCAGTTTGAATCTTATTTGCCTCCTGTTGCGCTTGGATAGCTTCTTGCTGTCCTTTTAAAGCCTGAAACTGGGTGAGGGTGGCTTGGGACAATTTATGTATTAACTGTTCCATTGTTAATCTCTCTTTTTTAAGAGGGACCACACACGCAAAACGAAACCCACAAAAACAAATGCTTAATTTGTACAATTCTTAGTCCTGAGCAGCATTGCCCACACCCTCCACCAGCTGTGGTGTCTCCAGGGGAAAAGTTTATGTAAATGAGATAAAATTACTCACACCACACTTCTTTATCTTTGCTGAGTTACTTCCGTCCAAATCTTCCAAATCCAGTCCGTAATTCGTTCTCTTAATCCTGATCCTATCCGAGATCCAAAGCCGTAATCAGTATCTTCTTTTCAATAGTCCATTATTCTTTAATCCGATCTTTAACACAATCCTAATTCCTCTGTCTCCTCCAAACTGGATTCACCTTATCAGCTTCTGGGCTGGTTCAAAGTTTCTGGGGCATTTATATTTTGGTTCCTGATGAGGCTCAGCTGTGTCTCGTTGTTCTTCTGGATAGACCTTTTCCATATGTGGGTCTTCTTGGCGTCCATTTTGCTCAGATCTATGTCAAGTATATAAAGCAGGTCATTCCGAAAATAGCAGTTATGAATGACCCTTCCCCTGGTCATCTTACAATACTTACAGAAGTACATGTATTTGCTTTTAATAATAATAATAACAGATATCATGGTAGCACAGTGGTTAGCATTTGTACCTTGCAGCGCTGGGGCCAATTCCCAGGGTTCTATCTGCATGGTATTTGTATGTTTCTCCTATGTTTCCTCCAGCAGTTTCGATTTGGTGTGAGTGTATGTCTGTCTTTGTGTCTGTGTGCCACGCAATGGACTGGCATCCCATCCAGGGTATATCCTGCCTTGCGCCAGTTGCTTGCCAGGATAGGCTCCAGCTCCCCGATTAGCCTTTATTTGATAAAGCAGTTAGAAATTGGATGGGTGGTTGGAATATAAATTGGACAAGTACAAAACAGATCAGGATAATTAGGCAAAGAGGTGAATTAAAGTTTAACTGGGCTTGCCTGTAGAAGACTACTGTGGAATTACCTTAGACACTGTGGTTTACACCCCTACTTTTTTCAGAAAGGCAAAGAAAACATCTTTTAACATCTTACCAGAGCACAGCACCTTCTACAACATAGTGTCCTCAGGCACCTTCGTGGTTCATTAGTTTGATGATCCTCTATCATCACGTCTTGTGGCAACCTGCTTATCTTCTGAGTTTTCTGGACTTGGCTCTGACAAAACCCAGACTTGCTAACCTTCTGAGATTGGACTAGATCAGGTTTCAAAGGAGTACAACTCATACCCCTAAAAGATTAGAGTTAATCCCTGTTTTTCCCTTTCTTGGTGCTTATCTATGCTAAGTATTAAAATTAGAATAATTACAATTATAAAATCCTTTAGCAAGAAATTGTGCTTATATTAATATATTGGATATTGTGCCAAAGGCCTGGCAGTCACTCACAAGAAAAAAACGGAATTCTGGTTCCGGTCGAGAGGGAACGCTGGCACGTTTGGCTGCCGCTCCTCTCACCAGTTTTTCATTTTTATCTACTTATTTATTTTTTATTTTCCTTTTTTTTCTCGGCGACACTGATTTCTAATTTATCTATTTTCATCCGCTTCACGTTATCCACTCCACGTTACAAATTCACAAATGCGACTTCCACTTGCATCATGAATTTGCTCAACTGAAGACCTTCACCACTTGCTACCGCCTTCTCTGGATTTCCTTCCCGTCTTGATTCATCGATCATGTCCCTGAGGTACACTGAACTGCAACTTCTTCAACTAAAACAAAGCTACTTCCTGGTGAAAGACACATTCGATTATTGCCGTTTTTCTGGGATTTTACAACCGAGTCGCTACATCCACTGTAGCACAGGACGCCGTTCATCTGCCAGCAGAGTCTCCATCCCTGCCTTTTGGCGCACGACTGTAAGTCCATCACGTACCGGCGCCGACCTCAAAAATCTCCTCTCACTACCGCACCTGGAGCGCCCTCCGCTTCCCCCTGAATCCCCGAGACTGGCCAGATCAGCGCTACTCAACACCTGCTCCATTAACAACCAGGCTCTTCTTTTATGTGACATTATGAAAGAAAAAAAACTGGACCTTCTGTGCTTAACTGAAACCTGGCACAAACAAAACGATGGACTCCTGTTCAACCAACTAGTTCCTCCTGGATATGGTTTGTTTGACCTTCCGCATCTTTCAGGTAGAGGCGGGGGCATCATTGTTATTTACAACCTTTTTTACAGTCTAAGTCCTATTACTGTATCTCCTACCTCTTCTTTTGAGTGTCTTGTTTTAAATGTTTCTATCCCCCAATCTACTATTATTGCCACAGTTTATGGACCACCCAAACCCAGTGGAGCCTTCTTAGGTGAGTTTGCTGATTTTCTCTCATTCTTATGCCTTAAGTTTAAAAGGATCCTTATTCTAGGGGACTTTAATATACACATTGATTCAACCTCTTCCAGTCTGGCTAAAGACTTCCTTTCTCTTTTGGGATGCTTTGACCTTACTCAGTTTGTTTGTACCCCTACACATAACAAAGGACACACCTTAGATTTAATTATTGCAAATGACTCCTTTGTCTCCCACTGCTCTCCCCTTGATCTAGGCCTCTCTGACCACTTAGCCGTTCTCTTTAATCTGTAATTATCTGTTTCTAACACCTCCCCACCACGCTCTGTAAATTTCCTCAACTGGCGATCAATTGATCACCCAAGGTTTGCAAATTCTGTTCTGTCCTCCTTATCCTGATTCTGTTCCTCTGACCCTCTAGAGGACAAAATACAGTTACTTGACAGTGCTCTTTTATCTACCCTTGACACCTTTGCTCCTTTAAAAATTGGAACCATCTCTTTCTCTCGCCCTGCCACCTGGTACAATGACAATCTGCGATCCATGAAGGCAGCCTCTCGCAAACTTGAGCGTACTGTAGTATGCTCCTATTCTTTTTATGCTCAGCTACTAAGATTTCCCTTCAGTGGTAAAATTCAATATCTACAATGGGCACAGTAAAGACGTTTACAGTAAGTCTTTCTACGACAGACCAACGGACCACGAGTGCCCCTGTCAACCAATCACGCACCGCGGTATTTTGCGTCATCGCGCGTCACGATGCACGACACCGTAGCCAATTACCTCCGGTACGTGTCTGTACCGCGCACTTTGAATGGCTGCATTTTACTGCAGTTTACAGTATGTAGGGTAGTTAAGAAATATTTAAACAAGGAAACCAATG
This sequence comes from Lepisosteus platostomus, assembly GCF_059453375.1. Lineage (NCBI taxonomy): Eukaryota > Metazoa > Chordata > Actinopteri > Semionotiformes > Lepisosteidae > Lepisosteus > Lepisosteus platostomus. The sequence goes on from NC_142617.1 coordinate 22,095,238, forward strand.
GGCAGGGAATGCACGCATCCATTATTAGTTGCTAGAAGAATGTGGAATAAAATGTAAGAACCTGAGGCTTCTGCATTAACAGGAAAATAGGACATTATAGAAAAGCTATAATTTCAAAGTGAAATTAAAAAGGGGAGGATGACAGGAATCAATATAAGATTAACAGTTATACAGTTTTTCTAAAGTACAAAAGATATTGAGAAGGATTTGATATTAAATCCTAAAGGGCATACATATGAAACCAAGTGACTAATTCAAACTCAGTAGTGAACTAAGGACATACTGTTTGTTTAGAACAAGACAATTTTTTTTACACAATGTCCTGCTTCTGTTCAGAACAGGCTTCCCAGCCAAGTGTTTAAGGTCCAACTTCTGTGCCTTTTTTGTTATAAAATGTGTGGGTGAAATTTTAAATTAATGTATTATTGCTTTAGCACTGATGCTAGTTTTCTGTTCATTTTAAGTTCTAATATTGTATATATTGTAACTGTATTTGCTGTCAATACCAAAGTACAATCTTTAAGCGTCCAAAATTTACCTAAAGGTTTACAAGGTGTTTTTCTTAAGGAGATCTAATTTCTTGCGTCTTAATACCATGCCTTATCTCTTTACCTTATTTATTCTCTGTAAATGAACACTATTGGCATTATTTAATCTGGTCTTCCTTTGCTTTCCTACTATACATTTTGACAAGACCTAAACTCAGGATGCATTATTGTGTTTGTGGTTGATGTCTTATATAATTGCCTGATGTGATTAAATTCCTCACATACACTTTACTTGCATATCTCGGCTATAGGTAAATTACATATGTTATACAAGCATGGAGGGCAATGGCTTCAATTATACAGTATGTTTTTTTTATTAAAACTTGCCAAATATCTCAAGACTGTTGGTCTACATTTTTGCAGGCATGTGCCTCTAATCTCATCTTGAAAAAACAGTGGCAGACTGCTTTAAAGAACAATATAATATTTTAAGTACAGCAAAGAAGGGGTGGAAAAGATCACAAGGAATCTTGCTGGCAGGGAAAAATAACTATGTTCTCCTCACCACCTTTGTAATATAATGGACAATTATTTTGGCTGTTTTATAACCATCAATTTGGGATAAGCAATTACTTAGTCATAACCGAACACTACAATCGCTTTGCAGGCCAGAACAGTTGAAGATAGCAATCAGTGTGCTCCAAAACATGGGTTATCAAGTCACGCCCTTTGGCTGGAAAGGATTCTCTAGGCGGAAGATGTACGCAATTTTTACTGATAAAGTCACACTTTCGGTTGCATACTATCATCAAGAGATCACTAGTGCACAGATTGTCCAGAGACTTTGCTATATAAAACCTTCGACTACAAGCTCATAACCGTGATCGCCTGGAAAAAACTATTTCCCATCTTAAAACTGTCTATTTTGACAATATTTTTAATTAGCTCACTTTACCATTGCAGTCTTTGCACCAGCACAGGAGAGATTATGAAAACAATATCCGCATGCCTTCTGAAATAAGCACTGCCATGATCTGCTTTCTTTCCATACTGTACACATGTCATACAACAGACAGATCTGTATGTCAACAGGACCACTAATTCAGCTTTCACTAATAAGAGCTCACAGCAACCACCCACACATAGTGGCTCTATATCAAGTGTTACAGCTGGGAAAATGTAGTCATAGTCCTCATAATAACCTAGACAGAGTTAAAGAGTAGTGCAAGAGTAGAGTTTTATCTTATAGGTACATGGAGCCACCTTGAACCATCTTTAACTGAATGAGCCACTTGAGATTGTCCAAAAATGTTTATGCCTAGGTTGACTCTTTTATTATAGTCAAAATGAGGTGCTGAAAAATAGAAAGAGATTTCCTTCAATGGAGAAAAAGCAAAGATACAATAGAGAGTTTGGCAAAATGTTATGTTGTATACAGTGTGTTGTATACTGTATACTGTATATTTTAAAAAGAAGGCCATAAAACCTAAGACTGCTGTTCAATTAGTGTAAACGGAAATTTGGAAAGTGTTCTAATAGTGTGTTGATTGAGGTCAGCATTCACCGTAATTAAAAAAGAGATCTACAGTCACCTGATGACATGCTTGAAATGACACAGTGGTGAAGCTCAATATATAAAAAAGAAATGCACTGCAGATTTATAGATAGTTTCTAAAGAGTAATACAGTATTGATTCAGAATGTGTACAGGATTATAGTCTTTTCAACTTTTCAGTTCACATATCTCTCAAAAACTGTTAATATCTGTTCATGCTATATTCCTGTTTTGCTTAAAATAAATACATTTAGAATAGGTGAGACTAAAAGGAGGTTGATAGTGATATGTACTCAGTAATTCATGTGTAAAGTCATGTGAGGGGATTGAGTTTATCAGCAGTGTACACATGCACTGCCTGCGTAATTAAAAAACAGTGCCTACAGCTGATAGGCATGCAAAATTAACAGGACCAGCCTTAATCCTCCAACATAGGTGGATCATACATCTTTACAAATGTATGTTTATGTGAGCACTGTATTTGAAGTTAAGCTGCTCAGATATGTTGAAAGGACAAAATTATGAGTCTATACAACATTCTTCGCAGGAGTGGGTATTCTTAGCTCTTTTATGGGATTGGAGAGTAAATAACAAGAATGTATGTCCAATGCTTTTGTGTATTTTACTGTAATTATCTCAGAAATAATATGCTGACCCTAGCCTTGGTTACAGTTTTATTAGAAAACAGTCAGTTCAAACATAAAATTGTCAAACCTCTCAGTTCAACATACTGTATACTGTAGCTACAGTATACAGTATGTACTTCATTTTTTTCTTTTTGAACTGAAACAGCAGCAGGAGAAATACAGTAATACAGATGGAAAATCATTTGTATCTACCCGTCCATAAAACAGATTTAGAGCCAATGCAGTTTCTTAATTGAGAAACAAAGCTATTGAGCAAAGTTTAGTTCAATTGTTTTGTCTCATAGCTCACACAAGCCTTTCTAATGATGATGCTGCTGAAAAACAAAGTCATCCAATGCAGTTCACATCCACCTGTGTTTGTGATGTGTTAATGCAAAATTCATGCAATTGCCTTTATTTACCAGATATTATAAAACAAACACCCCAGTTCATCTTGTAAAGGCCCTGACTTGGTTACAAGTTGTGTCACTCATTGAAGCCACCAGCATGATGTGTGATCAGCAGACACAGAGATTTAAGGTTAGAGTCAACTATGAATGCTGCATTTCCAGTAGTGGCTCTAGATACTGTCTGGGAGCCTTTAAAGGGTCTATTTCAGTTCCATCTTTAAAAAAATGCAACACAAAATTGTTTGACTTGACACTACATATGTATTTCTTTAATTCTCCTACTTCAGAGCAGAAGAATGAAATGAAAAGGAGAAAAGGAGAATGAAAAAAGAACACTTGAAATTTTAAATACTAGCACAGTAGCTCTAAAATTAATACAAAATATTTCAATTATTTTTCCATGAATGCAGAATACAGTGCCTGTGGAAAAAAAACTAAAGAAAACATATTTAGTATTATTTAAATATTATGATATTACGATTTCATATGAAAATTAAGATCTTTGTACTGGAAGAGCTCATTTCATTTAGGATATCAAATTGCAGCCTTGTATTTTGTATTTAATTCATGTTGTTATGTTAATACCTCAGGTTTTTGTTTAGATCAGAAACATGTTACTTGTATCACTGAGATATCAAAAGAAGGCAAGTGAGGTGTACAACATATACATAATTAAAAACTACTAAGAATTAACTAATTGAAAGGACTTTTAATTTAAGGAATTAAACTTCAGTTGGATTATATCATTCACAGTTCCCCACATTCACAGTTATTGTGGATACACCACAATATACTGTAGGAACTAGGAGTGGTGCAAATACAGACTGCCAATCACATTTTCATGTGTAGTTAAGGGGATCTTTCTCTGACTTCCACCTGGAGCACTTACTCAAGTCAGCCCTAAAGCACTGGATACAGTTTTACCAAGACGAGAGAGTTATTTCATCACCATTTGCTTTTCAACATAAAGAGGCTAAAAACTTACTTCCTAAGTACACTGAATCTATAGCTGGTGAGGCGCTTAATCTCTGGGGAAAAGAGGACAGCATTATCTCCCATTTGTACAATTTGAAGGATTTTACGCCACTTTAACTTTCACCTTCACGCAGTTCTACTTGATAATCTTATTACATCCGTGGAATTGGGATTGCATCAACCATGACAGCGTGGTTCACTGAAATACCAAGCAAAACAGTCTACCTCTTGTTCACACATCCTAAGAAAAGGAACTTGTGAGCACAGAAAAGAGAAAGGGGAATTGCGCCCTCAGGTCCACTCATACAGTACTAGAGAGCAGGGAAACAAAAGAGCAAAACTAAGCAATGTCTTAGTACCAGGTGACTGGATGAAGCAAATCTCCTGAGTGCCATAGCAGCAGAATAGTGTTACCATCTGTTCAGCTTAAAGGATCAGTGTTGTTTTATACCTCAAATGAAAGAGCAATTGTGATATGTTTGGTCCTTCGAAATAGCCAATCACACAGTCCTTTTAGGTTCAGTGTGTTACAGAACACCATAACACCTCTAGCCAAAACATTGCTCTACTATGGTTGCTTATATTGGTCTGTAGTAATAAACTATATGGTTGCTGTAACCAGTTGCATTTTTGTTACTTTTCTGTATCAAATCTGAGACTTTTTTTAAAGAACATCCATGGTGTCACACATCTGTTATTAATACTTCCCTTCTTACTGTGTGAAAGTCTTTTCCCCATCCACTTAATAAACCATCTGTACTTGATCTTAGATGAGAAAAATGTGACTAAATAAAGTAAAGATCCATCTCTGATCCAGCTGTATGTAAATACAATTGCTAAGATATATAGATAACTATAGTTGCCAGCTCCATATTGTAAGCCAAATAATCTTTATTAGCATACTTATGATGAAACAAAGACACATCTCAATATTTTATGACACTGCAGTACTCTTTAATATAAGTCATGTTTAATACACACTATTTACAAAAAAATACAAGTATATTTTAAAAGCACTGGACTGATGCTTTTTTTCAAGTACATTTATATTCAGAGAACCACGGATGCAGTGCCTTGCTTAAGAATACAGCGGCAGCAGAAGCAGTGCCTTATAAGGGATTTGAACCTTCAACATTCTACTACTACTCTAACCCTTACTCCAGGATTATCACTACTGATCATGTGGCTTTGGCATCAATGAGGGTATTTTATTGATTTTGGACTCAGCATCTGAAATTAAGGAGTGGTGACATGCACCTCAGTTTGTACATTCTCATCATGCTAGAATTTATAAATGGGGTGTGACTGGGCATTCTGTGCCATGTGCTTGCCACGGCTAAGTGATATCACTGTACAGATGAAACTCCCTATCTGGCTGTTACCTGACTAGAGACAGCTGGCAGACTGATGCACGAATGAACTTAGTGTTGCACATTGTGTTATCAGCGGGCTCCACAGAAAGCCCAAAGACATTGGAAGAGGGCACGGAGTGGATTTCATGATACTGTTGTACAATGGCAATGTCAGGGAAATGTCAAATTAAGAGGAATGAAGTGAGGGACATTTGTGTATTTATAAACTACGGACTGTTTATAAGCACACTATACCAACAGTGGTAAACTATGTACTAGGCAACTGCAAGGTTACACCTCTCACAAGACACCATTTGCACTGGCCACCCACAGACCCAACAGTTTTTAGTTGACATGTTTCTCTGCAGTTCTGAGGTGGTCACGGGGGAGAGGGGTGTGACTGTTCAGGCAGACACATTCAGTGTGTGAAGAGCAGAATGTGTGATCCATGTTATGTGACGGTGCTATCTGAACAAAACCATAAATTGACATAAATATAACTTATTTTGTATGTATTAGTAAATAAACTAAATTAATGATGAAATCACATTTTTTATTTAACGTATGTACATTTCAAACAAGGTTTAAGGAAAGTAGTCAGAAGCCATAGTGGGAAAAGACTATTAAGTATTCTTCACTTTGTTCTTGAACCTTTTGTGGAATGACACAACTCATCCAACTCTAGTTATAAGAATATTAAATATTGTTTTCTAACAACCTGGACCCTGACTTCTTTATTAGTCAAATGTAATGATTTCTACATTAGGTTTCAGTCCCTTTTAAGAGTCCAGTTAACGATAAGGCTCCTCATCCGTTCAGAGACTGCCTGCCTTAGCAAGAACCATTTATCACCAGCTCCTCTCCTCCGAAGAGGTAGCATAGATGGAAATATGGCACTGCCTGTACAGGACACTGATCTACTTTGACCAGGCACTGACCTCCATGGGAAACCATGCGAGGGCAACTTTCAAATCAGAGAGCACACGTACTTGTAGAAGAGGTTTCAGTCACGGGCATTCACTTTCTTCTACTTGTCTTTGTTCAGTGTACTAATGCAGTAGGGCTGGGATAGGACAAAGCAACACAACACTTTTAAAACTCTGGATAAAGATTTTTTGTTTCAGGTTACAGTTCACTGCCCATGACATTGAGCTGTGAAGGCATCAGGTACTGCTCGGCCTGTTCGGTTAAGGCTTAAAGTGGTACAGGCAAAAAAGAAAAAACAACTTTGTGCAGATCCATTGCTTTACCTTGTATTACAGAATTTTGGATATCATCTAAACAGTAATTTTACTGTTGTGATCAGTGCAAAACATAATCATGCCATACAGCAGCCTGCCTTCCACTGGGCTTACTGTACATTTTCATCAAAGGAAATTAGTAGTTAGAATTACCTATTTTTTTAAGATGCACATTTTAGTATCATATTTCACTGATATACTTGTAGGGGCAGTTTGAGTTGAGTAAACTGTCATATTCAAGAGCACAGCATCAGTTACTTCACCTGTGATTTTAATCCACAACCCCTCTAGTCAAGAGTCTAAAGCATTAAATACAAAAACTGCCAGGACAGCCAACGAGCCCTTCAGAGTTGTGCATTATATCTTATGTAACATTAATTAAAAGTCATTATAAATACTTTCCATTGTGTCACCAGGGAGATCTCTCACAGGGCAGCATGTTTTGCATAAGAGAACTTAAAGTGTCCAAAAATAATTAGTCCTTGAGCCTGTCTAACTTATTATTATCTATGGGATAAAAGATAGATAAAAGACAGATATAAGAATATCTGTCTGTCAACTTTGCATTGTTGTTTTCAAGCAATGGTTCATTAAGATTTCTATTAAGCCTATTACACATATAGCAAATATGTTTTTGTTATATGTACTGTATATGGTAGAGCTTAAATACAGTTAATTAACTGCTGTTCTGAGAGACATCTTTGCTATGTTTACTACTAACAAAGTAAGGAAACCTTTGATTAGCAACTGATACTAAAAGGATAATTAAATCTGAGTTTCTGAACAGTAATTGAAGAGTAAGGGCATACATTAATTCATGTCACATGTGGAATATTAATACTAAAGATGAAAATATCTAATAATTCCCAACAGAAAGCTACTATTTTTGTAAATGACTGAGTTATTATTCTAAAAAATGACCTGTAAATTTATGGTCAGCTTTAAAATGTGCTGTGCATGATAATTTTGACCAGACTCACCAGAGTGTCATTACTTAAAAATAAAAATGCTGAACATTTGTTTTCAGCAACAGCTTTCAAGTTGTATTCCAGCTGTTTCAAATGATGGTGTTTAAAATACACTGCATGATTTCGATTTTTTAATCCAACAGATGCACTTTTTTTTAGCAAAAAACAAAGCAAAATAATCACCACGTTACACAATTTCCAGTTCCTCTGGCTCAGTAACAGATTTGCAGATTGTGTATCCACACTAACTATAAAGTAAAGTCAAAAGGAAAGCAGAAAAATTGTTCCCAGGCATATGATGAAAACATACTGTATGCAAAGAAGTAACTCAGCTCTGAATTCTGTCTTCTAAGTGCAAATCTTAGTCTTATTCAAATGTCTTTAAATAAGATGTTATCTTTTTAACTATTTAAGTGAATTGCACAGACTGTCAAAATGCATGTTTAATACAAAGCTACACTTATGATACACTTACACTAATGATAAAATATATACTGTATAATTCATTATACATTATAATTCATTATACAGTATGATATTTATTATCTATAATTAATACACTGTATATTTTGATAGTTTGCAGATAGTTTGCAGTGATATTAGTTTGAATTGAGTATGAATCTGAAACAGATGCATATGAAACCACTATACTGTATGTACAGTAACTGACATCTGGTTAACATTCCTGAAAAGCACATCAAAGCTAACTGCAGACAACTACTAATGGGAATATGTGTTTTTATAAAGTGTTTTTCCATTTTCTTAAATACTTTTGTGATATGATTGCTTTTAAGTTAGAAGTTTAAGCTCCTCACAACTCCACCCCATGTCCTGGTTCCAGTTAATTATTTTAGGATTCTTGTAGGTTTGGAAATGCCTCCTGTCATCTCTCCCTTTCCTGACAAGGGCATTAGCTTATCATCATCATCCCTGTCTAATTTTCCTGGTCTCATTCATGCTGTTTTTAATTCAGAAAATTAGGAGTCTTGTCTGTTACCAGCTGGGCCAGCTCTGACCACTTCAAGGGTCTCCTGTGCGGTCAGTATAATGAGTTCAATACCAGCATCTAAAACATTGCAGAAATGCCCCATTCAGCAGCCCTAGCTGCCTTCTGGCATTTGGAAGAACAACCGCACACACAAATTATATCACAAAGAAAATCTGCAATGGCAGTTAGACATTTAAAAAAAAGATAAACAAAACCCACTTTTTCTGGCAAATGTAGTTTTTAAAACACATTTCTCCTCCAGTAATCCTTCTTTTTAAGATAATGATCCCACAGTAGCTGTTGTTTCCAATGACAATGTTCACAGAGCCATTTCGAGAGTCATATGATTTTATTAGAACAGTCTGTACCACACACATATACAAAAACATCACATTCTGGATTATATATGGTTGTTTTCTTTTCTAACATTGAGCGGGACCAAACAAAAATGAAAAAGAAAACATTTCTAAAATTACCACAACTGAAAGAGAATCAGTAATTGTAATTATTTATAGGAAAATATGTACTTCCACAGGCTTTATTCATTACATATAGAATTTCTAAATTTTCTGAAAATGCCATTAGAAATTTCATACAACTACAGTATGTCTCTACAAATAGAAATAAAAGCTTTTCCTCAATCTCACATATATCTTTACCTAAGCTGACGTTGGAAGCCAACAAACCCAAACAAATGTGTCCACAACCTTAATTGTGAGCTGTGTTTCTTTTAATCTTTTTCTAATCTTTTCTTTTAAACCTTTTTACATTTTTCTAAATGATAACTGTGAAGGATAGCTTGGTACCTACCATAAATAGCTATAATTCTGGAATCTCACCAAGCTCATTGCTTGACAAAATGCAAAAATCAGAAGGATGAAATTTACATGAGCTCAGAGACACACTTCCTGACCCAAACACGTACTGTATCATAATGAGCTTCTCTTTTTATATTTGTGCAGTAAAGATACTGAAACGCGTTATAAAACTAAAGAAAATCACCTTGAAACTACCTTGAAATCTTTAGTGCTGAAATATCTATTTTATATTGTTAATTAACTGGCTTATGAGCCCAGCTGCTTCCTTAGAAAAAAAACTTTTTGCTTTAAATCTGTGCAGTACTAAAAACTGAATCCCATCTTTCAGACTTTATTATTGGCACCTTTTACCTGAAATAGGTTAATTCTCCTTATTTTAAGTACTCATTTGTGCATAATATGCCCTCTAAATGTAAGAAACATTAATTTGCATTAACCCAGTCAAGAAACAGTATAATTATATGCTTCTAAATGGAGGTGTTATGAATGAAATGTGTAATGTTCAATGGGAAATTTAGAATAAAAAGTATCAAGCTAACTTGTAATGTGCATTAAGTTCTTGAGTCTATTGTTATTTAAGGAAGAAACAGTAGGATTCTCTGAGGATATACATTCTGATTGCTTGGGCTGCCATGCTTCAGATTTGCCAAGAAATAAACAGCCTAGCCAAGTAATTCCATGCAAAACCGTGTTAATCACAGACGGAATAAGTGATCTTATCCTCAGGGTGGCTTCAATTAATGGGAAATTCCTGAGGAGAGCTGCATTCTGAAGAAGAATATACTCATACAGTACTGTAATTGCAACAAAAATGGAGAGTGTAAACATCAGGGAGTAATGATCCTGGAACCATTGTCAATGCTGAAGAGTAGAATACATATACAGTAATACAGGATCAAGCCTCAAGCCAAACAAATGAACATCTCTCTCTCTAAAACCCGTCTGTGGGAATTTGTGTTCAGTTTTTTGCCACCCTTGTTTTACAGTGTCTTATGGAAGCCCGTTTCCGCCAGGGAGTAAAAAAAAAACGCGCTATGGTATCTCAGAATTCCGACTTAGTATCTCAGAATTGCGACTTAGCATCTCAGAATTCCGACTTAGTAAGTCAGAATTCCGACTTAGTATCTCAGAACTGCGACTTAGCAACTCAGAATTCCAACTTAGTATCTCAGAATTGCGACTTAGTAACTCAGAATTCCGACTTAGTAAGTCAGAATTCCGACTTAGTATCTCAGAATTGCGACTTAGCAACTCAGAATTCCGACTTAGTATCTCAGAATTGCGACTTAGTAAGTCAGAATTCTGACTTAGTATCTCAGAATTCCGACTTAGTATCTCAGAATTGCGACTTAGTAAGTCAGAATTCCGACTTAGTATCTCAGAATTGCGACTTAGCACCTCAGAATTCCGACTTAATATCTCAGAATTGCGACTTAGCAACTCAGAATTCCGACTTTATATCTCACATTTGTGACTTCGAAATAGCCGTATTCCATTGTCTGTCCTTTTGTTATTGTAACGGATTCGGGTTCTAGGGATTGTGCCCTCGCCGCTCCCACCCTAGTTCGTGCCTCGCTGCACTGGCTCGAACCTGAGTCTTGCCAGCTGAGCTAAAGAAGACCTTCTTTTTTAAGTAAAAAAGGACATACAATGGAAATACGTAAAAAGTATGTTTCAGCTTTTATAATTGTGAATTCTTCTGGATGTGAAGTGCCTATTTCTGTATCTTATTTCATATTCTGTCTACGTAAATAAAAACTATTTTAAAAAGCCCACCGTGCACTATTCCATCCGGGTACTATGGAAGCCTCACTGGCGGAAATGGGATTCTATAAAAATTAGTGTAATTAATTTGATTTTTATCAGGGCATTGTACAGGACAAGTCTTCAGGCTTATAGATCCTATGATCCTGTACGATTCATGAAAATAGTCTAACGGAACGGCCGACATACAGGTTGTACGATCTGGTTGCAGTACACCACCCTCCCCTGCGCATAACAGGGATGCTGGGGTTAAAGAAAGTGAGCCAGTGCAGCGAGGCACGAACAAGGGTGGGAGCGGCGAGGGCACAAGCCCTAGAACCCGAATCCGTTACAATAACAAAAGGACAGACAATGGAATACGGCTATTTCGAAGTCACAAATGTGAGATATAAAGTCGGAATTCTGAGTTGCTAAGTCGCAATTCTGAGATATAAAGTCGGAATTCTGAGTTGCTAAGTCGCAATTCTGAGATATTAAGTCGGAATTCTGAGTTGCTAAGTCGCAATTCTGAGATACTAAGTCGGAATTCTGACTTACTAAGTCGCAATTCTGAGATACTAAGTCGGAATTCTGAGATACTAAGTCAGAATTCTGAGTTGCTAAGTCGCAATTCTGAGATACTAAGTCGGAATTCTGACTTACTAAGTCGGAATTCTGAGTTACTAAGTCGCAATTCTGAGATACTAAGTCGGAATTCTGAGTTGCTAAGTCGCAATTCTGAGATACTAAGTCGGAATTCTGACTTACTAAGTCGCAATTCTGAGATACTAAGTCAGAATTCTGAGTTACTAAGTCGCAATTCTGAGATACTAAGTCGGAATTCTGAGATAGCATAGCGCGTTTTTTTTTTCCTCCCTGGCGGAAACGGGCTTCCATAGTGTCTAATTCTAACCTAGCTAGAACATAAATATGTGAATTTCAAAGTAATACTATAACAATTTTTTTTATTTATTTTGATTAAGGCCAGAATAATACCTTGGTATATAGAAAAGAAAAGATATCAACCTGGAGCAAGCAAGTATGGAAATACTGTACTGTATCTGCAAAATTTAATGTCATGCTCTGCAAATCTGATAAGTACTTGTTCTATAGTATGCAGTCTCAAAATGTTTGGAATAGGATTGTCAACCACAACAACATTTAAGATAAGGAAGAATTGTTCAAATATTCTCAAAAACACATACAGCTACAATCCCAGATAATGTCTAATGTACATCATGGGTGTTAACCAAAAAACAGTCCCTTCTCTAAAACCTAAAAGAGGAAAGAAATAACAATTGATCCCATAAGGATACAGATATTTAACAGGATTAATACGGATTGTAAAATGAACTTTCAGTATATCTCACTACTTAGTCTTTTCTTATTTAACAAAAAAAGAACTTCATTAATAAAAATGTGATTGTGAAAAGAAAGCTTGTTTCCTTGTACCTGGGGGCTTCATGAATGGGTGTTTAAGATTCAGAATTGCAATCTGCCCAGTGAAAGATGTCTTAGATTGTGACCTTGTGGAAGGTACAGTAATTGAGATTCACAGCTCATTGATGCCTAATTAAAATGGGTAACCTTCTGAAGTGAAAGTAAATGCTGTGTGGAGTTCCACTTAAAACAAGAAAACTAACCTAAGAAAATGAAAATGTTAGGTGCTGGTGTACATATGGTCATCTATTCATGTCACTGTAGTCTGTTATGCTATATCAATTCAAAATCTTTTTATTAACCCCACCAGCAATGATAAATACGGTTATCATCACTTTTACATTTGTATTTTATTCTTAACTCTAGTGGAAAAGTAAATCAGACATTGTAATAGTAATTTCTCTGTTTTTCAGCCATTGATTTTTCATTTTATTCTAAAATTATTTTACAATTATACAATTAATTATTCTAAATTAAGTGTAGTTAGAATGGTTCATTGGTGCTTGGCATGTTGCTTTACTCTTTCAGTTAAAACAGCTCCTGAATAGTCTTCAGTGTTTTGGAGGGATTAAGTCAACCTTACCTCATAGATCTGTAAGTAAACAAGATGTTTTCTGCTCTGATTGTTCCTAAACTTAATTTTCACTTGTTTCTAATAAGCCATTTTATACATTATTTTTGCCAGACTTGTTTGTGTACATAAAACATTTTCATTATTTTCATTTATAAATAGTCTAGTTCTTATATCTAATTTTTTTTCTTCATTCTACTTCATCTGTTTTCAATGCATGTTGGTCACATATTTTGTACTTACTGCATATTTCTATCAATCTCTTTGTGTGAAACTGTGTCACTAAAATGAGGAAATCTAACTGTAATCTGCAAACAAGAGAAGATGTACAACATCTAAAATAACTGAATTTCATTTTAATTTGATAGTTAAAATTCTGTTAGGTATGGAATTACCTAAAACAATCAAATCAGATCTAAGTGTTAAGGAGTTAAATTTGTAAATTGGGAGATGGCTTGCAAAAGTGCTGACTGTTAACATAATGCCACTCACAGTTAGATACATCAACCCTGACAGATCTGTGGTCACAACTTGAACTTGTTAGTGCATCTGGGATTCAATACAACAAATCTGGTATTATCATAGTTTCTTTTAATGCAGTCCTCACAATAGTGAAATTATTCTGCCATCTGTTGGATGTAGTAGAAACAGTTTGTCTTCTGGAAGTAATCTTTGAAAAAGTTCAGTTACAAGTAGTGAACTAAGCATAAAGGTAATGTGGATTTACTCTTATCATGGTTAAGCTTTGCAACATTTTATCTTATTTCATGTAATCAAAACAGGAATTTATTTAATCTCTTGATTATTTTATAAAGCACAAGTTATCACAATTCAAGAATGAAAAGAACAGAGAAAATGAAAGTGTTATACTGTAGTTTCAAATGACACATCATACAGTATTAGTAACCAGCTGTAGAATGAGAGATGGAATCTAATATTGGAATATGAACTACGTAATATACAGTAAGAGTAATAACAGAGTACCCATGATTATCTGGCTTGTTTATTACTACTCTACTAAAAAGAATGATGAACAGGGTTCCCTACAGTGCTACATACAAAAATCCTGTTTGCTTAAAACACAAACTCCTAAGGACTTTAGACATTCCAATGTACGTGTACATATGGCAATAAACTACTCTACTAAGGACTTTAGAGGAAAAAAACACCCTTACTGTACGTATTCCTCTGAATGATGACCTGCAGGGTATTCCCTATGATACATGTAACTGAAGATTTGCCAGATACAATATTTGCAGAAATTTGCAAGTGGTCTCCAAATCCTAGAGGGTCTTTCAGAAATAAGAATGCTACTCCATTTATTTAACAAATGCTGAAAAATCAATGTTTGCTTGCAAGTTCACAGGAAATACCAAAACAGTAGGATTAGCAAATACCAAAGAGATTGCTAAGTAAAATTTATAAAAGAAGATTTAAATAGATTTTCAGACCAGGTAAATACCAGATAATATTTCATGTAAATTAATTTTAAAAAAGAGGAGGAAGTTACATGTATAAACTATAAATAGAAAATGAGAAACACAGAGTTTTAAGAATCTCTATATGAAGAAAACTTTGTTTATGTTGTACCGCCTGCAGATCAACGTGGCTAAGACCAAGGAGTGGACTTCAGGAGGAAGAAGGCCCAACCTACTCCTGTCTGTATACATGGGAGCACCTGGGCGTCCACAGTTGACGACAAACTGGAATGGACCATCAATACCCAGGCCATTTACAGGAAGGGTTAGAGCCAAATACTTTTTGAGGAGGTTCAGGTCCTTCAATGTGTGTAGTGAGATGCTTCTGATGTTCTACCAGTCTGTCGTAGCGAGTGCCAATTTCTATGCAGTGGTGTGCTGGGGCTCTGGGATTAGAGTGGGGGATGCTAATCGGCTGAACAAGCTCATCAAGAAGGCAAGTTCTGTTATTGGGTCTGATCTGGACTCTCTGGAGGTGGTGGCTGAGAGGAGATTGGTGTTCAACTTAATATCCATCATGGACAATGTCTCCCACCCCCTCCATGACATGTTTGTCAGAATGAAGAACACGTTCAGCAACAGGTTGATCCTACCACGGTGTGACAGGGAGAGTTACAGAAGATCATTCGTGCCTACTGCCCTACAACCCAACCACAGTACTGTATGTCTGGGCAGGTGCAACACTGACCTGTTGTGACATACCATACCTGTACAACTGAAACCTAAGTCCTCTGTAACAACTGGTGCTCTGTTTTACTGGTGTTCTGTGTACATCTGATTTATAGAATTGCAATACTTAGAAGTGGAATGGGCAATTTATGTATTATTCACAACTGTGCAATAGTTGCAATAGTTACCTACTCTGTGCAATATGCCTGGGACTGTGCAATATCTATACTGTGTATTACTGTTCATCTTCCTTGTGTTCTGTAGATTCATACTTTTTTTGTGTGTACATTTTTTTGTTTTGTTTGTAATTCTTTATTCCATTTTTTATTTTTATTTATTGTATAACTGTATTAATGTATTACTACATTTGTACTGTACTGTGTTGATTGTGCCTGGCTGCTGTTGCACTTGAATTTTCCACATGGGATTAATAAAGTACAGTACCTACCTAGATGTTTATGTTTTTTTTTTCAACTTAAAATGCAAAAACACACTAGTAAGAAATTATTTAGAGTACTGTGTTCAAGCCTGCCATTCTAGGACATTCCTTTAAGTCTGGTAATATTCTGAATGCTCTTCTGTAGACGGATTTCAGAGCAATAGTCTTTTTAAGAAGGTGATCAACATTGTACACAATATATTAAATGAGGTTTAGTGCATTCTACAATTTTAGCACCACATCCCAGGATTTCAATTATTATATTATATTAACAATATTTCATAACATTTATTTTGCCCTTTTGATTGCTTCCCCTCATTGTCTAAGAGATGTAAATTATTTCAGAACATTTTCTTTAACATAAACACCAACCTAACATATGTAGCTTGCTTATTAAAGAAAATGCTTTCAATCATAACTTCTCTTAATAGGTCATTTAACTACTAACAAGATAACAATGCTGCCTACTACTACTAAAAAGATAACAATGCTGCCTTACTATCAAGAGATTTGGAATAAAGTCCTGGAATACTCTAGGTCCCGTACAGTCAATCAACTGTTCACAATTTTAATGCAGACCCATGCCGAGGTGATAGCACAAACAGTACATAGAGTAAATGAGGGGACACAGGCAGTTCAAGAGCAGGCTATAGTTGCCACTCCTCAGTGCACTTGGCAACATCATGCATGTCTCAAATCTGTTTGTGAAGAGGATTGACAATTTACAAAATATTAATGGGGACAGTAAATTAGTGCCATCTGGTGATTTTTCATACTACCATTTCACACTGACATGCTCATGGGTCATAGTATGTAATTTTTAAGTAATCTGAATGGACAGTTAAAGGAATATTCTTGGCTATTAAATTGATATTGTTCACAGATTAATAAATGAACCTTACATTAGCATGAGAAAAAGAAAAGTTGGACACCTTTCACAAACGCAAAAGATAAATTTAAATGTCACTAATGCAATGGACAGCCCTCTGTAAAGGAGAAATCCCATTGAAATTAGACTGTAATGTTAATAAGTATACAGTAACAAATGAAGGTTTGGTCTTTAAATAGGAGATTGAAAGATTTAGGAGATTAGACGTAAAACGCTTGAGATACCTTCTTTTTACAGAAGAGCACATAAAAATACCTTTTCAGCAGATGGAAGAAACTGGAATTAGATTGTTGTAGACTTGGGAACCTCTTAAACAAACATGTTTAAATAACAGAAGCCATTCTACAATTGGCAGTTACCTTAAAGTCTTTAAATGCCTTTCTTACCTCAAGTAATATATTTTCTGCTTGTAAAAGCAGCTTGTGGTCCTGTACTAAACTTTTTTCCTCATGAAAAAGCAATTTGCAACTTCCATAAATCTTCAGAGTATGGAGAACCACCCTTTTCCTGATTTTATATGAGAGGATTCAGAAGCACAGACACTTTTCAAATGCCTATTAGCTCTGGCTATATCATAAATCCAATTCTATTTGCCATTTATCGCAAAACTTCACAATATATGTTATTTAAAACAGCAAGAAACCAGGAATAAATGCCATCATTAGCAACCAGGCACATCTGTTCTTCAACTCAGCAGGAAATAATTCAATTTTCCAATATAAATTTATTGTCAAGGCTTTCCATTAATTTTTATGGCTCATTTTCTAATGAAACCTGTGTAGAAAATGCACTCTCTTATGGGTCACTGGAGCTGTACAAGGTTGCATGTCTAAGAAACAGCACAAGAAAAAAGGCCATGTAACTGACAACTGAGTATTAAACTTATATGGTACTGTAGGAATTCCTTAACAGCTTTGTTATTTGGAGACATTGGTTTGCAATATTATACATTTTATGACGAGAAAATTAATGTGAAACTCCTATGGAAAACCCACAAAGAAAGAAAAGAGAAATATGATGGCAATTTTTGGTCTGAATGTTATTTGCATAGAAAAAAAGAGGCAATTATAAAGAGTATATAGCTTCATATTCTTTGGCAAATCAGTGCCATCTCCCTCTGGTAAAAATATTTCTTCATTAGCCCCAAGACGCACAATGGAATAGCAATCCTTTTAGTATTTTTTTAAGATAACAAAGATAATATTAAAATCTAATGGTTATCAAGTTAGGAACCTTACAGCATTTTTGTTTGAAACAAAAAGCAAGTATTATGAATAAGACATTTCATTGAAAAATCTGCATTCATTGGGTTGTGTATTCATTGTACTTCTTAAATACACCCATTCCTCAATTTATGAGCGTAATTTATTCCTCAAAAACTTCATAAAATGAAAATTTGTAAACCAGAAATGAAAATCCCATCAATTTCCATTTAAAACCAGTACATTTGCCTTACCCCCAAAACAGAACTGAATTGACAAAGACCACTATTGCTTGTTTCTGATGGGTAAATTACTCTATTTTTCCGACGGACAATGCATCCATCCACTTTCTTACAACTATCCTATCCCAGCAAGCAATGGATGCAAGGCAGATTACACCCTGAACAGGATACCAGTCCATTGCATGGCAGACAGACAAACACAGACATGTACACATTCATACCTTGGACCAATTCTCCCAGATGCTAATTAACATAACAGTATGTTTTTAGACCATGAGAAGAAACTGGAGCAGCCAGAGGAAACTCACACAAACACAAATGGAACATACTCCACACTAATAGCACCCTAGGTCTGGAATTGAACCTAGTGCCGCAATGCTGTGAAGCAGCAATGCTAACCACTGCTCCACCATGCTGCCCAGCAAAATAGATAAAATAAATAAAATGTGTAAAAATTCTAAGCTCTAGGATGCACCATGAAACTGTGTTATAACACTTTGAAGATGGGGTCTTCTTAAGAACTCATCTTAAGTAATTTTCTTTGTTACAGTGAAAAACAGACATGAAAATATATACAGAAATGAATAAACCAGGTGTTCTTATGGTGATGTTAAGGCTGTACAGTACATAATTTTAGCTAAGATATTTTATGTTTGCCTTTATAAAATCCTTTAACTATCCTTGTTTCACTTTTGCCTTATGATTATTTTGTTTTCTGAATACATACAGTACTAAATTGTGCTTATAATAAAAGTATTCCATATTCAATCATTTGAAATGGCAAAGGATAGTGCCTACATTGGCAAATAAAATAAATAATAAAATTGAAACTTCTTTAAATGTCCATTTCTACAACAATTTTGAGTTATTCAAATACGAAGGTTGCACCTTTGCACAGCCTTTGTGCCCCAAAATGAGAGAAATGTTGACTTTTCAAAAAGTGATTAATGAAAACATCATAGCAACCACATGGTAAATCTATAATGGCACGAACTGGTAAGGAGAAGAAAAAAAAACAAGTAAAAACACAATTCAGAGAAATGACCTAAAAAAACGTCTAAAAAAATCCTAAAACCCTAAAAACATAATTCCTTTGACAACACACAATCGGAACTTGGTGCAAAGTATGACATCATTACAGGGGAGAAAAATGGTGCTAAAACACAGAAAATAAAGTAGGAGACAGAAGAGTTGAGGGAGTGCAGCATACACTATATAGAGTCTTTACTATCCCTCAGGGGGAAATTTGTGTTACTGCAGCAGTGTTGGAGTACAGATGGACAGAAAAAAAACATGACATCAACAATACATTATTTTATTTGCATAGAAAATCACGTGTTAAGTATGAATATGGCTATAGGTATGAATGACAACTTATACTGTATCTATCGGTGTTTGGAGTTGGGAAGTCTGTATCTGCATTCTGATGGGAGTAATTGGAATTCATTAAACAAGTGGTGTGAAGGATCATCACAGATGGATTTTGCTTTAAGCAAAACACGTTAATGATAGGTGGTGGAGAGTGCTGGAAGGTCAGCACCAATGTGCCTCTGACATATTTTCACAAGTCTGCCCAGCTTGTTCTTGTCTCTCAGATGCAAGCTACCAAACCAGCAGAACAGGGTAAATGTTAAAACATTCAAGAAAGGACTGATAGAACAAAATCAACAACGTATCATCAACCTTAAAAACTTATATAGTAGAGTGGAACCAGGGAGCCGAATCAGAATGAAATCGTTTCCTATGTCCTTACCAGTGAATATTTTTTGAGGGATGTACAGGAACTGTTTCAAAAACCTGATTAAAATGACATCTGTAGTGTAGTGATGCACATAACAAAACAACACTAATTTCTAATGGATTAAATCCATTGTTGTAAATATATGTAAATATGTAAATACAGATATCAAATATTGTGAACAAAAAAGATCAAATGGTCATAGTCAAGTTTTGATAACTTGTTACAATGAAATATGGCACAGTTTGAAAATGATAACATTACAAATTTAGTATCAGGTGTAGACAGAATGTATACAAAGACCAGTCTTTCAAAAGACAGCTGTGGGATCTTTCACTATACTTCCTGAAAAGCTACAGTAAGCTGTTGAAGGCTGGCTGGTTGTATTTGTTTTCTGTTGATAATATTGGCACGCTTGTCTTACATGTATTCTGGACTCAAAGCAGGAGTAGGGTTTCTGTTTCATATTCGTATGGAATTAATCCAAGGAAAGTGAGAAAGGTTACAAATAAGAGGGGGCCATTTTACTAATCTAACTCATTTGGTCTGTAGTATCTAAAACTGTAAATCTGAGAATTTCATCCAGCTGTTTCCTGAAGGAAGCAAGGGTATCAACTTATCATTTAGCCAAAATGACTTTGGTTGAGACTTCCTTAGAAAGAGTGACATCATATTTAATTATACAGTGCCTATAGAAAGTCTATATACCCATTCCAAAGTCATACATTTTGTGGCCTAACAGACTGAAATTAAGATACCTTAAATCAGACGTTATTTAACCTTTACCTTTTACAACTTATAAATATATTTTTGATTAAACTTTGGCAGCATTTTCACTGATCTCTAATGACTAAGAGTGTTGACAGGTGATGAGGTGATGAATGTCAAGTTTGGAAAACATAAGAAAAAAATAGAAAGGAACACAACCCTGCTTATTGAGTGAACAATGCCTTGGAGCTGTAAGTCAGAGTATTTGGTATAAGAGTGTTTGCACTCAGTTCTTGCTAACAAATAAGTCTGCATGCCTGCATCTCTGAATAATGGTGGATTTGTTATTGGTTATTCTGTTAAGGCTACAAGAACTGTAAACCACTCTCTCAAGGAGAGATGAGCTGCACAGACACGGCCATAAAACCATTTGGCCATGCACAAAGTAGTCCTGATGATTAAAAAAAAAGTCAAGAGACTCACCAACACCACCACAAGGTCATAAATTTGAGGCCACTACTTAGCAAGGAATGCAAGGAAGGGCTTTTGTTAAGCAGTTAAAAGAAACTGAGCAAATGTACCTTATAATCATCCATATAGTATATACTGTATCCTATGTTTTGTGAACACCATGTTTTGCCATTCTACTGATATTAAATGAAGAGGTCACGTGGCTATACTGAAAAGAAACATAACCAACTGCTTTTAACCTCAAGAAACAAGGGATGTCCAAGCAAATGCACAAAGATATTACTTGTTTGATCTTAAATTAAAGAGCAAATTATAATAATTCTGATTGCAACAGCCATTGAATGGCTTTAGAATTTAAAAAACATCATTCTGATCCATCCACATTAATTGATGGTCCCACTTTGTATATGAATATAAGCAATAGGATCATACCACACTCTCTCATTTGCCCACTTCTTAAAGAAATAGGTTGCATTCAACATTTGCTTGGGTTCAGTGATTGATAGTGTAAAAATGTTTATCTTCATGAAAACATACAGTAATGTACTTTCATGCTTTTTGCCTCAAATAGAACTTGAGTTTATTAACAATTAGCTGTTCTATATTTGAGCGAACTGCACTTTTCTAATTATTTATTTTTATCAATTCCTTCATCTCATTCTATAAACCTTTGTATTACTTTTATTTCTAATAAAAGATTTATACCTGCTCTTGGTGTTTCAGTAACCTACGACATGTGGTATGGGTCTTGCGGTTGAAAGTGCTTACAACAGGTTCTAAGGTTTAGTCACATGTGCTATTCTGTCAGAATATGTACAAGATTGGTGCAAGGTTAAGGTAACCCTCCGAAGCAACATCTCAGGTGAATTTGCTATGCGGGGAGCCAAGTATTTCTTACTGAGGTTAACCAACAATATTAAGGTTATTGAATTAATATTTTATGTAGACCACAGTGATGGATATCAGAAAGTGTACAAAAATATGCTGAAGTGTAGACGTATATGCTAAGTTTTGTGTACAATAGTCCAGTCAATGGGGAATTCTAAGTGTGAATGTCTGAGCAAGAATGTCTAGTCCACAAAACACAGCTTGTAATAAGTGACGGCAAACTGAATGCCCGGTGCTGAAGTCTTGAGACCTCACTCACAGCACATCCTTTGGGATGTGATAGGAGTGCTATGGATTTCCTGCTAACCAGATTTCAGCCTCATTAAACATTTATGGGATGAGCTTGAATGATATGTGGGATATATGTCATAGGGTTCAGTGAACACACACTTGCTTGCCAAAGCTTTACAAGAGAATATAAGCAAAATGTGGTACCTGCAATTGGTTGCAAAGCAAGTTCTGCAAATGTACAGATTGTATTACATCCACTGGTGGACCCCTTAAAATGCTATTACCCTGTAACTTTCAAGGCTGCCTGCCCCTTTGATTAGCCTGATAACGCGTTTGAATTTATTGGAGTTATAAGTTAAATTTTTTATGATCACCTGGGTACAAACATTCAGCAGGAACCTGTTGAGATGCTGACACATCAAAGGAAAGATTACATACTCTAAATGATGAAGATGCCAAACCTGTAGTCCCCACATATAAGCTGCAGTTGTGACCGAGAGGACACACAGAATATTATACTGACTGTATCTATAGTTCTGAATCAGTTTCTCTCAATAATTTTTCAATTCAATTTATTTTTATATAGTGCCTTTCACAACAAGGTTGCCCCAAGGCACTTACTGTAAATTTCTTCTTGCTTGTGCAGATACAGTACTGTTCCTAAAGAGACTATACAGTACCTAAATAAATTTCCTTTAACATGACTCCCCGCAAGGTGTATTTAATGATTGATTTGTGATAAGTGTTTGTGTTTACATGAATCTGTTTTTAAAGCTATATTCTAATTGCAATGGTGTGCTGTGACTAAATGGTATAAAGTAAATGTGACTATATCTTCACTAGACAGTGACATACTGTATGTGGAAGGTTATTTTTATAACTGTTCAGTAAAGTTGCAGAGGATGAGTAAATACTTTATTATATTCAGTACATTTCATTCAGATTTGTTTAACATTCTGTCTCAAAAGTGAATACATGTAAATTCAGATCCATACAGATAAAAATGATGAGACAATGGGCTGGAGAAGAGCAAATTGAGCACTGTTGCACCATGTAAAAACTGATCAGGATCTCCAAGGCATAATGAAGACCTCCTGCAAGACAGCATGATGAAAGTTGTAGGATTCGATAACATTTGCTAAACATAGAAATTTGTGGAAGAATCTAAAGATAATTACTTTATAGAACATTGGATTGGCAGTAGATGATGATATGGTACATAAGATGCATTGCTACATGAAAGTTTTAGACAGAGATCCCTGTCTGCAACCTTTCTCATCTGTGTTCCTCAAGCAAATATCTTACCAACACAAACAGTACCTTGGGATCCAGTTAGAATTTTCTTGAAATAACTTTGTGTTAATTGAAATTAATAGCCACAAATTCTGATCCTTTCTTCTGTTTGAGAAATTACAATTTTAGCAATATGGGTGACATGCAGAATTATTTTTTTTTTGACTTGCAATCCAGCTACTCAGAATGGATAATAAAGATATAAATATATTTTTGAAAAGAGGACTGCATATGCCTCTCCTGCAGAGAGATCAACATGTACTTAATCATATCATGAAGGGTTTGGAATGAGGATTCTTAAATCGTAATAAATAGTTTGCCACAATCAGTGTTTCTTTTTACATGACTTATCACATTGAATATCATTCATCTGGTGTAGGAGAATAGAAGACACCCTATATGGGAAGGGTTTTTTCAATTCAAACTTTAAAAATGATTCTATAAGAAACCAATGCAAGTAGTTATCTTGAAAATGTAAACTCACCAACACACCAGGTACAAAGCAGGCCCCAGAATTTTAGTCTAATCATTAGGTAAGCAAAATTCTCATGCACAGTATTCAATCAGGAGCTCACCAGTACTATGTTAGCCTTAACCACTCAGCCAGCCAAGAAGTTACAGGAACACTTTACACAATGGAAAGCCCCCTTGCAAATAGTGTGGAGCAAAATGATCAGTCATCAAACTAAAATGTTACTTAGTTTTACCGATGCAAAACTATATGAAATCATAGCCAAAAACACTGAGTGCATGCCAAGCTTATAAATCACACCCTTCTCCTCTAGTGATTGATATAAGCTGAGCAACTGGTTTTGCTCAGTATCAAAATACTTTTCTAAGAGGCCCTTTGGAGTCAATGATGATTTGAAGGGTGTAGTTAAGGGACACATTTCCATGGAAAATGAGGTGTAATGTAATCACCAGAGCCTTTGATAGAAATCACATCATTAACTCTAGTGTGACACAATATGTTCTCCGGTTCAAGTGCCCAACCTCAAAGTCTAATCCAGAATACAGAGCTGATCTGAAGATAAAGACTAACATGGAAAATTTGGAAAAAGCAAAAAATAATTAAAGCAAAGGAAATATGCAAACAAGCAAATTTCCCATGAGTCTTCGCTGTACTAATTATAGCACTTGCACCAAGCTAAAGCTCTTATGAATCAACTTGGTTTTTAGTAAGACATTTAAAGTAATTCAGAACAAAAACATTAGCTTTATTTGATACTAATGGGATTGATTTTATAACCCCACTAATTGTTATACAAGAATTTCTGAACAACTGAGCAGAACTATGGAAAATTGTCAGTCAAACCCAAATCATTAATGTAAACATTCAAAATAGATATCAAATTCTGCAATTGCCATTTTCCCTTCAGTTGGGTTAGATGTGTATAACATATAACTGGAATTATTAGGACAGTGAACATACTCTTAGCAGCTGGGGCATCAGTCTATCCTAGTCAGTGCAGTGCTGAAAAAGGCACCTTCTCAATCTTTTTTCTGGTTTTTAGAAAGGAATACTGCCACAGTAGCATTGTATGTTCTTCTTAGAACTTCTCAGCGGTGCAGTTAAAGTACAAATTAAAAAGAAAAGAAATTAAAAGAAAAAAGAAACACAGGTGGAGTTCAATGCTACAATGCAGCAGGTATTACTGTATACTGTATGTCAGATAGATTGCCCTGTTCCCTTTTAAACCCCAAATAAATCACAAAACACCCATTATCACTGAAACATTCCTCTTTTAACTGAACCCCCCCCAACACATAAAGTGATTCACAGTAGGTGTGGTCATCCTGTGCACGACTTAGCCTAGCCTGCAAAGCTCTCGTAGTTTAGAAGGGAAGCAACACCAAGGGGAAGGATCAGGGCATGAGATAAAAAAGAGGTTACTCACGATTCTTGTCACCTTTCCACCTTGACCCTGTTTTAAATCTCCCTGAGATGTCCATAGCGTTACTCAATTCCATAATCCAAAACAGCAAAAGCAGGAGAACCGTTATAGCCATTCCGCACAGAGCAAAAATAATAATACTGAAGTGACACTGAGCTAATTGACCGAGTACATTTTTAGCTTAACATGTATATGTCCTCTTTTTTTTCTCTCAAAACATCAGGACAGAAAATATGTTTCTGTAAGAAGAGGAAAACTTTAACTGTCATCTGTCAAATTGATTGATCCCTCTAAAGCACATTACAGCAGGGTGACTGTAACTCCTCCATCGGAAGGTAAGTAGGACAGTAGTCTGATTTTTTCCTTGGATTTTCTCTAATGCTGCTGGTTAGCAGTCATCCTTTATCACCTTTTGGATTCTTTAGTGTTTAGTGCAGCCCTTCAGAAGTGTTCTGGCTTGCTTTCACTTAGAGTCCTTGCAAAAACACTCCCTTGCAGACGAGTAGTTGGTGAGATGCAACATTCGGGCTTGATTTAGAACAGTTCTGCAGTTGAAAGGTAGCAGGCGTTAAGGACATATCACAAATTTTGACAGTACCCCCCTTCACAAAGAGAACAGAAAATTTAGGAGCTAACAAAAAAACACACGAATAAAATTGCACTACAGCTGCATTTACATTGCAATCCTATTTCTGGAAGAGATGAAGCTCAGAGACTGCATGAGAGAGAGCGATAGAGTGAGAGAGAGTGGGTGAGAGTGTGGCAATTTCCCAAGTACAGCAGATTAAATTCTGACTGCTGTCACAAATTATCTATAATACAAGAAAGGTTTGTAAATGAATGTTCCATACCAGAATGCTCAACGCATCAACTATGACCTGTCATTATTCCAGGCATGCCTAATCAATCCCTTTAAAGGAACACAGACCCACAGTTTATGAAACTGAACATATTGAATCCCTGAATACACAGTGAAAAACACCTCCCAGCTGATTTCAGACTGTTTGCAGGCAGCAGACTATCATTTTTCACCACTTCTCTATTAGAGCACAACTGAGCAGATGTTGACATTAAAATGACGAATATCACTGTATGGTTTAAAAATAACAATAATTTTAAGGACACATAAAGATTAAATCTAACAAAGGGTGCAAATAAAAGAGGTTGTGGCTTTGAATTGCTGTGTATGTAATTTTTAAATGATACATTTAATCAAAATGTTTTAAAAGATAATGATAAAGTCAACAGAGAGGACTATTTCAGAACCAATGGTGAAACAAGGTCCTGCTGGCAGAAGTAGAAGCTAATAGGAAAGTAAGAGGAGTTACAGTACTTCTCTACAAATTATAGTTGAGTCTTTCAAGAAATGACTGGAAAGGAGCATTGGCAATATAAGCTGCTACAGCCAAATGAGCAAGATAAATTGAATGGCATCACCCCATTGATATATTTCCTTATGTTGCCCTATCAAGGTGATCACATACAGTACATTATATTCTTTGTTCCTATAATCACGTGAATCTGTTTTTTGTTTGAGATTTAAATTCCTTGTCAACTTTATGCAGATATTCTGATAGCTACTTACAAGTATCATGTATCATAAAACAGCTGGCGTTGTGTTTTCAGAGAAACAAATGTATATGCTTTGTAATTAGCCTGTAAGAAATTACAATATGTACAATACTGAGCATCAGACTAAGCAAGATCTAAGAACAAGGGGAAAACTAAAATCATTTAGACAGAAAAAAGTGGATAAGATGCAATAGTCAAATATTTAAAATATGTAATATTTATATTTATCATAGTTTTATTTATAAAAAATGTTTAGCAAGCACTGACTGACTGTCAGATATTGACAGGCAGTTTGTGTACTAATGTCCATTGCTTGCCTTTGTTGCTATTTTACTTCTGTATGCTTTTAAAAAAGCAAAAAATGTTTAATGCAACCCATGATTCTGAAGAAAGATGTGAAGACGGGGGTTTGAATTTAATCCTTTCTGTAGGGGGTTTAGACTTCTAAGTCACAAGCTGGGGTTTATGGCAGGAAAGGGGGTTAACTGATAAGGATTGCAGATGCAAGCTAGGAACCCCCCTGGGTGTAATGTTAAACTAGGAACCCCCCTGGGTGTAATGTTAAACTGACCATTTGCCCAGAACATCGTAAACTGGCCAAATACCATGAACCCCCCTCTTTACCATCAGACCGAGTGACGTCAGAAACGGAGAAGAAAACACTATATAACCCAAAAGTTTGTAACAGTACGTTGAACAATACTTCGGTTTTGTTGTTTCTTGCGGGAAACAAGACTTCGGCTTTATTGTTCCTTGCATGCAATAAACTCATCTGTTTTACTTCATCTCGGGATCAAGAACCTTATTTCTTCTGTTACAACAAATTTGGCGTAGTCGGCGGATGCTCCAGAAGGCGCAGAACTTCCCATCGGCAGGAGAGACGGTCAGCGCGCACATAACTAAGAGGTAAGGACTCCTCTTTTATTTAAAAGTCCCGACTCTCTCTGACCGATTGGGAAATCTCTGCTCCCTGCGAGAATCGCCCGAGATGACGGAGTAAACGTGAGTTTCTGAATTCCTCTGGCCCGGGGAAGGCACCGGTGTATGTAATGGGTTGTTTGCTGTTAGCCCAGAATTTGGTCTGGCAGGGGTTCCGCGGTATTGTGTACAGGCGTTCGAAGCTGGTGTATGCCTTAATTGCGCGTGGAGTTTTGAACGGGTTTTGGACCCTTACCGTGAAGTCAGGACTGGTGTGGGTCTTAATTGCACCCGGAGTTCTGAAGGTCAGAACTGGTTTGGGTCTTAATTGCACCCAGAGTTCTGAGGCTCTGAATCGGTGTGGGCCTTAATTGCGCCCGGGGTTCTAGAGCAAGTGGTGCATTAAATGCACGTAGTTCAGGACTGGTGTGGGTCTTAGTTGCACCCGGAGTTCTGAAGGTCAGAACTGGTGTGGGTCTTAATTGCACCCGGAGTTCTGTGGCTCGGGATCGGTGTGGGCCTTAATTGCGCCTGGGGTTCTGGAGCTGAGTGGTGCATTAAATGCACGTATAATCCAGGATTGGTGTGGGCTTTAATTACGCCCGGGGTCCTGAGATTAGCTACGCCTTGATCGTGCACAGATTGGCGTGGCGTGGTTTTTTTTTGTTTTAAAGGAAGCAGGAGTGGAGGAGATATATGTATGTATGTTTTTGGTGTTTTCCTTGTTTGTGAAATACATATACATACGCGCGACACTGGCATGGGCGCACCTCATAGTGGGGAGCGGGGCATTAAGTGGCAGGATTTGGGGGACCCGAGAATCGCCCTGATTGAGCTCAGTGCGTAAGTCCACCCCGGGGCAAAAGCAGCGATGCTGGCGTTCTGGGGATGGTGAATTACTGATCAAGAAAGGGGGTTTTCGAGGTCTCGTTTCTTACCTGTGAACAGTGCGGTGTAAGTCCTCTCTAAAGTCTCGGAGAGGCATTTAGATCCTGAGGTAACAGACGCCCTTGGCTGAATGAGTGCAGGAATGCACAGGTTTTTCAAGTGAAAGCATCCCCCTACTGAATGAGCTGTTACCTCACCCACGACAAAAGTAAATCTTAAAGAGACCGAACATGTGCGCTAACTGATGGTTTGAGAAAGTGGTGGAAGGGTCCGTTTAAATATCGGAAAAGTGTAAGTTGACGGAAAAGAAGGAGAAAAATATGGAAAAAGCTGAGTTTGTCAGAGGGAATTTGGGGCGAAAACGCCTGTAAAGAAAGCATATATGAGTATTGATTGGCAAAAGCACAAGCATGTAGCTCCCACCCTGGTGCACGGCCGGCACCAGTAGTGGCAGATACATGACGAAAAAAAAAGAAATTGGGATGTGACTTAAAAGTGTGTTTACGGGGAAAATAAAACCCGGAAGAAGATATACTTTACTCGCTATGAAAGAGTATAGGAAAAAAAAAAAGCTAAAAGAGGCAGTACAGGAGAATGAGAAACGAATTAGGAATTAACTCCTGGTCACGCTGCACTGGTTAATGTGCTGCAGCCAGCGACTAAGTTATATCCTGCTCTCCCACAGGGGAACAAACAGGCAGGAAACGAAAATAATTGGGATCAATTCCCTCAGTGGCCATATGGAGAAGGGGGGTCTGATTGGGATAACACTTGGTATGAGTGTGATAAAGACGGATCAGGGTCTCCCCTGTTAGAGGGAGGGTGCCCGCAGATCTGTACTCTCACTCGAAGTGGGAAAGGACTTGATGTAGCAGGGGCTGGCGCCGTTGATGACAGCGCCACTCTAACACTGTCTCGCACCCCGTCGAGGGGGTCTGCAATCGCACCTACCTTCCCTGATTTCCCCCATACGATCAAATCCAAAACCGTAAGATATTGACCGGTGGGCTAAAGTACCGCACCCGAAATTAGAAATGCAGCTAACCTGGAGTGCGCTTCAGGAATTAAAAGGATTCATGTAGAAGTAAAACAAGAATACAGCACATTGTATTACGAAGAGAAAAATATATTCTCGATGTGTATGTGTGTTTTATGAATTTGTGTGCCGGCATGTATGTGTGTAACTGTGAGTTTTGGTATACTAAATGACGGTGTGAGTGTGTTTAGCCAGCGGGACTGGCTAGAGACGTAACTAAAGAGACTTGACGAAAATCAACTTAAGGAGATTGGAAAATATAAGAGCGTCTGAAACGTATAAGTACAGTACAGGTGGACGTAAAAGTAGTTAAACAGTTTTTGTATTTTTATACAATTAGTTGCAATAATGGAAACAATTTGGTTTTATTCGAATGTCTCGAAACCAGACATGCTGAAACGCTGTAGGTTTAGAATCGAGACTGGGGAGAATAACGTCTTGTGAGAAAATCTGTTTACCTAACGATTAGATCCTGTAAATCCCTTGTAGCCTCCCTAAGTCTGTCCCAGTCCAGTGGTTAAAAATGTACTGTTAATGGAGTGATGGTTTCTCTGTTAGGGGATACTGGAGCACTACTGTCATGCTTGTTTCACTCCTCTGTTCAACAGTGTACTATAGAGCAATGTATAGGGGAAGATGGCAGGAGGCCACAGGAGTATTGGGACAGCAAGTTTTACTTGCCGAGTACCAGATTTTAATGGGTGGTTTTATTCCAGATCTATTGGGTTGGAATATTATGCATTACAAAGAATGACTATGCAGAACAGGGTATCACGTGGCTTCAACTGGCTGTGATCACTCAGTATGTTGATGGTATTCTGAGTGCTTCCCCTGACAAGGAAACCCACAAGTCTGAGTTGCTTCAGCTTTAGAGTGTCTAATAGAAGCAGTTATGATAAGGCCCTTTTGTGTCTAGCATTGTGAAATTTTAACAGGGCCTGGGTGCAATGTTTTTTACAGGGTGAGCACAACTCTTAACAGATCTGCTTAAGGGGGGAGTGCAGTACAAGGACAAGATTGCCTTGGTTCCCGCAGCAAAAGCCACCTGTAATAATTTGAAACAAGTTCTCTTACAGGTGCTGAGACTGGGGTTTCCTCAGATGGATCAACCATTCCTTTGTATTATTGCAAGTAGCTGACAGAGGCCACCCAAGGAGCCCGCGAGCAGGTCCTGGAGGCGTGGGGACCACCACCTGAAGGAGGGCACAACCTCATCCCAGGAGAGTGGGTGTGGATCAGGAAATTTCCTTCACAGGTTCTCCAGCCCAGGTGGGACGGACCCTACCAGATCTTTTTGACAACCGAGTCTGCGGTTCGAGTGGAAGGAAAAGATCGCTGGATCCACGCGACACACTGCCGACGAGCCTCATCCCCATTTACAGACCCAGAATGAAATAATTTCTGTCAATAATGATAATTGTTGCTGTAGAACTATGTTCCGCAGGGATTAATGATCATCTCTCCCACAAAGGAGAACATGGAATTAATTCCTTTTTAGGCCTCTCCTATCTGACAGCTAAGAAAACCAACCAAAGTGCCTGCTGGGTGTGTGCCGCATTACCCAAATATGTACAGGGAGGACTTCCTATGGGGGCCATTCCTTGGCGTCTCGAGGAAGTCATAGGCATGATCATTTGGAGGGATAATTTAGGAGATTTTAATATGACAAACTATGGGGGTTGCCATAACACGACTTTAACCTGCAAAACATTACAATATCTACAGGAGCGAGGCTTAGAGCCCACGAGTTTCACAGGCTCTTATGCTCCTAAATATAACAGAAGCCATACACCACCATACCTGACTCTCAATAAGGAACATGAGGGGAAACGTATGTTTTCAGCACACTAATTGGTGCAACCTTACCATCGCTGCAAATATATCCACCTCTACCTTCCAAATTCCAGGATGGGATCGGCACACCCCACAATTCGGTATAAGCTTCTTATTTTCAGAGGCATGGGGAGCGCCAAACGGAACATCTTTCATTTGTGGAAAACGAGCCTACCCATGGTTGCCAGCCCAGTGGTCTGGCTCATGTTATTTAGGATATGTGGTTCCTCATATCCATGTTCAAATCCACAGCCCCTTCGGACCTAACCACAGACCACAAAGAAAATTGGCTGATTGGGAATATTATTTAGGTATAATATTTCCACAAGCCGGCATGAACTTTCTGAGTCGAGAGTTAATTCAAATGGCCTCGACTTTAGAAGAATTAGCAAAGTCTACCTCATCTAGTCTGAAGGCTGTTAATGATGAGATGGTAGCCCTCAGAACAGTGGCCATGCAGGCCCGACTAGCTTTAGATTATGTACTGGCGGCCCAAGGAGGAACTTGTGCAGTAATTGGCACTGAATGCTGCACATATATTCCTGATAATTCTGAGCACATCTCAGATCTGGCCCAACACATTTACAATGAGGGACAGAAATATCAGGACTATTATACTGAAAATTGGGGAATTGGGCCTTGGGTAAAGTCTGTGTTTGGGGCCTGGGGTGGAACCTTTTTATAGTGTTTATCTGTAGGAGTAGTATTGTTTATATGTATAATTGTAATCATCACATTCACAAAAACATGTATCACATCTTGCTATAACCGTGGAACGTACAATGACATGGCAATACATACCTGTTCGCCAAGAAAGGAAAGATCTGCCCTGACATTGTATGTATAAAAATAGGCTACACTGACGTATGCCATATTTTATAAGGGGGGAATGAAGAAAGATGTGAAGACGGGGGTTTGAATTTAATCCTTTCTGTAGGGGGTTTAGACTTCTAAGTCACAAGCTGGGGTTTATGGCAGGAAAGGGGGTTAACTGATAAGGATTGCAGATGCAAGCTAGGAACCCCCCTGGGTGTAATGTTAAACTAGGAACCCCCCTGGGTGTAATGTTAAACTGACCATTTGCCCAGAACATCGTAAACTGGCCAAATACCATGAACCCCCCTCTTTACCATCAGACCGAGTGACGTCAGAAACGGAGAAGAAAACACTATATAACCCAAAAGTTTGTAACAGTACGTTGAACAATACTTCGGTTTTGTTGTTTCTTGCGGGAAACAAGACTTCGGCTTTATTGTTCCTTGCATGCAATAAACTCATCTGTTTTACTTCATCTCGGGATCAAGAACCTTATTTCTTCTGTTACAACAATTCTACCATTGAAAAGCCTTGCTGTAGCAACTATTTACTGTACACGTTTGTTATAAAACAAATACTTCTGAGATCCAACAATGTGTGTTTATTCTTCAAAATTAAGTAACGTACATTGTCAATTCACAGTACAGACTGGTGACTGACATGCAGATGCTTGTCAAGAAGCTAATCTTTTAGATGGAGCTTGTTTATGCAAAATCCATGTTCTTCCTTTTTCGTTCACAATGCAGTCTGCTTTTGCGAGCTCTGCAGTAAGAAAAGTCTTCATTGTTCCAGACTGAGAGCTCTGAGGTGGAAAGTAAGAACTGCTGTTTAGTCATTTATCACTCTGCCAGCCAAGAAAGTGCAGTACAGTATGTCCATTTACTATACCTCATTAATACAGTACAAGCAATGATATCAGTTCTTGATTATTTCACAAAGCAGAATGGATATGTTTCTATGAACAAACAACAATACAGAAGCCATATCACCCTGCAACTCACAACTGGCAACCCACTGAAGCTAAGCAGGTGTGAGCCTGGTCAGTACCTATCCATCGGATGAGACATAAAACCGAAGTCCTGTCATTAAAAATCCCAGGGCACCCCCACTAATAGCTGGTGAGCATTCTATGGCTGTTGTCGCATCATCCAGGTGTATGCTACACATTGGGGGTTGTGGAGGGGAGTCCCCATTACCTTTAAAGCGCTCTGAGTGGAGTGTCCAGAAAAGTGCTGCAGTATATACAGTAAGTGTAAGCAATTATTATTATAGAAAAATGTTCTTCATGGGCTTCCCACAATAAAAAAAATCAAATAAAAAATTTAATCTATGCAAAACTTCCCAGATTTCACTTCTAAAAAGTAGGTCTTCAGTTTACTCTATATTCCACCTATTCTTTCTACCGAAGTACATAAAAAATGTGGTCATCAGTCCAAAGAGTAGAAGCTGAATAGTTTGAGTATCTCCTGCCAAGATCACTGATATTTTCAAAAACAAGAGTTCAACATATCATTGTGAAAATATCAGAGAAAAGTACTCTAAACAGCCACGGCATTATAACACTATCTATTCTAAAAACACTTATCCCAAACAAATTAAAACCATAGTTGGCTGCTCTAACCCTCAGCAGGATGTGAGCTGTGTATGCAACTTTATACCCAGCACAGAGTTTTCCATTATTTCACTCTCACCCTGTGCCATACCTTAAGGAGTCCTGCGTTTAGTAAAACAGTAATATGCCAAACCACAGACCTTTTCTTGAACAAGGCTGAATTTTAAACTAGTGCAAACTAAAACTCAATACAGACATTTACCTGGACTTTAAAAATGGTAGAAAATGGTCCCTGCTTTGCAAAAAAAAACTATGCCTCTAACCAGGCCTTGAAAAAACTGTTAATATTATGCATGTTCAGAAAATTAAAAACTTTTTTTGCCTTTTGCCCCAGTCAGTCTAAAATTATAGAAAGAACCTTGCAGATACCCAGGACACATTGATGACCTGAGCTACAGGAAGGAACTGAAGGAGTCACATCTCTCAACAGCTGCAACAGGTGTCACCATGGGAGCCAGGAAACAACTGTTCTCTCAGAGTGGAGTAAAATGGACCTCATTAATATGTTACCGAATGTATTTTTTCTACTTTTTTTAACCATTAACTGTTACCAACATACTGTGATTAGTTAATTAATGAGTTAATAAGTTAAAAAAATTCTAAATGACTCTGTAATTGATATTTAATCTATTTGATGGCTCTGATTTGTAACAGATTGGTTTCTAAAAGATACAGTAATTAAAAGCACATCTCAACAATGCAAATGTCAGCAAGGTGTAATGTTGACTTTGAATGCTAATATGAGTTCTGCATGGTTGCTCTGTACTGACCAGCAAAATCTTTTTAGATTACTATTGCATTCTCAGTGTCCACTAAACTTCTCAAGGCTCACATCTTCTAGTAGGAGCCTCCCATTTTACATCTGGTTTCTACACTATGCAGTGTTTCCAGTTGGCCCAGAGTCTCCTTATTCCTATTGATGTAGTGGCAAATTACTGTAAATAAACAACAAGACTTGAGAGTAGAATCACTAGAGGAAAATATTGTACATACTTTTCGTGATACAGTTTGCTGATCTGTCAGAGAGATCTTTCTAATTTAGTATGCAATGTGTCACCTTAATACTAGAGTAGAGTTACTAGAATTACTAGAGTAATACTGAGTGAAAAAGCAGAATATTGTGTTCTGCCTTACAGCCTTGAAACCCTCCTTGCTCTGTGTATAACCGGCTGAGGAGTTATGGCCTTGTGTAATTTTATGGCTGCTCTGGATCCACAGATAACCCACAGATAACACAGGCTGCTGGGTTTTAAAAGCATTTTTCTTTCTAAGTGACCTTGTAAAGACAATGACTAAAAACTCTCCTATGTGAAACAGTTTTCTGTAGGAAATTTAAAAAAGCAGATAATTTTTATTATAATCTGGAGAGAAAAGAATTGTAAACCTGGTGTTGATAATTATTTTGGTAAACTGATATACAGTACACGAAAGTAACATGCAATTTTAAATAAAAACTGTTCTTCACTTGCAATAGCATGTTTTATTTTGCATATTATATTTTTTCATAAGTAGCCTTTCTAGTCTTTCAATTGTTCTGTGTCATAAATAGTGTTATTTGATATAATAATGTAAATCTTTATGTGCATGACAATAACATTTTTCAAGTATTTCTTTTACTTAAAATGCCTCATCAGTAAGATCCCTGTTCACAGTGTTTGCACACCTTGCAATAATGTGGTATAACTTCAGTCATTGCTCTAGAAAAACAGCTTTATATCTGTTGCGTGGGCAAAACTTTAAAGGCATCTCAGCAAGCAAACTCTTACATGAAGTTGACATGTAGAAGATAAAATTTCACAATGATGTCACAAAGCACTCTTTTGAAGCCTTGATGTCAACATCTGCTATCATAAAGTCAAATACTGTATATATACTGTATATGGAACAGAGTTACGAAAGCGGGCCGTGCTCTGGCTTCAAGACCCAGAAGCAGAGAAGAGTTTAATCTTGCTGTGCTTTAAAGTGGAGCTGACTTGGGAGTGTTGGAGTCAGGTGGACCCATATTAAGGTTTTGTCAATAACACAGCTAGAGAATTCAGAATTTCATTCTGTAACAGAATCATGATGAAAGTACACAAGTATTTGTTTCTGTTCCAGTATTTTGGGTGCTTTATATCAAATAAGCTTGCACTGAGATAATAGGGTAAGTTATACTTAGTATGTATCAATATACTTTATGCAAATCAGAGGCTGAACAGATATTCAATTCAATTTATTTTTATATAGTGCCTTTCACAACAAGGTTGCCCCAAGGCACTTAACAAAGCAAGTGACCATACATGTTGTGAATACAAAACAGAAAAGACCAGAAGACAACGTGCAGATACAGTAGATGCTCTCTCTTGGAAAGGATTGTTCAATGTAAATAATCCTTTTGTCATTCTTTTACTAGTTTAATCTAGATTTTATCAAACAAAAACAAAAAAATAGGATTTAAACTTGTGTAAGTCATATGGAACAGAGGGGATCATGCAGATCGAAACACTCTTAAACTAACAATGAAATCTTGTGCAAACTGATAATGATTAGGCTTGGTAAACCTTACTGTTTAATTTGAAAGTTTAAGCAATACCTCTAATGTAAACCCTAGATAGCAAATCTTACAAACTTCCCATGACCTGATCTGAATAAATACAATGCAATGCTATAGCCATACTGAGTAAAATATGCATGTCTCTCAAAACATTATAAAACAGAGGTTAAAGCTACATACTTCACTTTCAGACATTTCATTCTATCAAGTAAACCTTCTAACACAAAGAAAAACTTGAACTCACTTCTCAGACAGAAATAAAGTTTATGAAATATGAACAGAATGGTTAAATGATTTTCTGAGAATGCTTTTGATTTATAATGTTATAAAAATCATTTATTAATTGAAATTAATTTCATATTCATGAAATGTGATTTGCTTGCTGTTTAAAACTTCAAATTTGCCTGGTGCTTCAAAAATAAATTAACAATCCTCACGTTCTCAACAGCAGCATAAAACCAGCATACTTTTCCAAATGCAGATAAAGTACACGTTTAAAAGCAGTATGGGGTGCTGCTTTTAAAGTTTAAACACATTAAAGAAATTTGATGCTAAAGTGCCCATCAGAATTCTCAAGAGAAGAGACCAATGTAGGCGTTTGCACAATGGGGATAAAGCAAGATCTGTCACAGCTGTATTTCATCATTCTCTCTATGAAAAGTTGAGGTGTTACAGTTAGACCAGGAAAAATAACCTTAATATCCTGTAGGCTAAGATAGAGTAGAGGGTGGACTTTCCTGTAGATCTGAAAGGGGAAAAGCACAGTTAGCGTTCCCTGAAGTTTTGGGTAAAAAGGGAAAAGTATGGTGCTGTTCTCTCATGTGAGAGAACTCTCTTAACTTTACATGTGAATCCTGTGAGGCAAAAGTAGGTTACAGATCAAGTGACAGTGGGAAGTTTATATACCAGTGTTGGTAAATCCTCATCGTAGTTATCATTATTCTCTAAAAATACTATTAAAGTATATAGCAAGTAGGGTACAGAGACCCCATAAAATACAAAAACAAAACCATCCCTGCCACTTTACCAGATTATTGGTATTAGGAGGATCTGCTACATGAAGCTGTATTTATAGTTTCTGTTTTTACTAGCTGCATACCAAACCTAAATCATTGATAAAAATTAAGGAGAGCAATGGTTACAGTACAGATCCTTGTAGTACACTAGTTACATTCGCAATTTGAATTTACCCCTTGGCAGTTCTCCATTTGCACTATTAAGTAATTCCCAATCCAAACAGTCTTATTTTTCACCTCCTACCTGTAATTTTGCTAATTAATGAATTTCATTAAGGACATCTGAAAATCTTAATATGCCATATTATACTGTATGTATTGTGTGTATCCTTTATGTTTACTTCTTATTTTAAATCAGCCTTGTTATACTGTATCCAGACATTACAATTTTCAACTCAGTGGGTACTACCTCTGTCTTGAGCAACTGTTGGAAGAGTATATCAGCCATTTCATATTATTGTCCAGCAGTATGCTATGTATGGACAAGGCCTATTGTTTCATTTAGAATTAAGTGTTATTAAAGATTTCTAAAAATCTTTGTGTGTCTGGACAAAAGAGCCTGTTGCCTATGTAAGACTATGTAAGCCTATGTGATCTCAGCCACAGGATGACATAGTGGTCTTTGTATGTGAGCAGGTGAGAAATAAGGATCTTTTTTGAATAAGGATCTTTCCCAGTACAGTCCAAATCTACTGTTAATATTCCATTAAGATCTGGATATTATTTTATACTCTAAGTTATAGGCCATGGTCGACCATCCAACAAAATGATCAACCAAACAGGGACCTGTAGGGTGTGGGAACCCACTCCACCTGATGACTTCTTGACCAATCACCAACCATATTTTCACCAGTTAAAAAGTGGTGCACATCACCTCTAACTTTGCCCCTATCTCCGTCCCCAACTTGGCTGACTGACAAACAATGGTTCTTAATTTTTTCCTGATTTAGAGGGTGAGCCCATACGTAAGGACAGAATTCTGACCAAGGTCTAGCGTGCAGCTGGACCTCGCGATATTTAGTTTAATTTAAGTAGCAGTAGATACTTGTGGGCACCTTAATGTTGATTATGTTGCTGAGACTAATCAGGAAGTTGGTGTTACCAATGGTATAGTAAATGCATTACCTTTTTTTATGTATATCTTCTGTATAATTGATGTATCTCGATAATTCATGTAATGAGGTGCCTTTTTCAGGTAGACTCTCATGTACAGTATTTACCCAGAAGGCTTTTACAGTATGTACAATTGGTTTATACATCCTTTGAGTGGAGTGTCCAGAAAAGCACTATATAAGTGTAAGCAATTATTATTATTATTATTATTATTATTACTGTACATCAATAAATTTATTCTGTGTGTTGTGAATCCTTGTGAAGACTCCTTGTTGTTCCGACGATTGATTCCTAGTAGCCAAAATAAACTCTATATTATTATTATAACTAAGCATTATGTTAGTAAATTCACAAAAACCCTACACCATTTTTGCCATGGATATATTTCATGTCATCCTTGATGGTTCTTTTGCTGTTGTAGTACTGAAAGACTTTTTTGTTTATTTTAGTTTCCATTGCATTATTCATTTCAGTTTCTCTCTTGATCTTTTTTCTATCAATTCTTAACTTGTGATTCATTGCACTTCCTTTTTAAAACAGATGTCATTGTTTTATTAATTGTTTTAAAAGTGTTTTCTTTTCCCTTTATTTTTTATTGATATGTTAAACTATTTGATAGTTTTTGATTTACTCACTTTGGGGTTAAATTTGTACTGTGGTTCAAGTAAACTGTTGTAGTCCACTTATTTCATTTTCATTCTTCTCTTTTCTTACTATTTACTTCATGTAAATAGTAAAGAAAGTATATAGTAAATTGTAAAGCTTTGTTTTGGGCTGTAGTTTCAAAATGCACTTCAAATCATACCATATAATGCTCACAATTCTCCAATGGTTCTCTCAGCTGTTGGCTGAGAGAACCACATAAAATCCAAGATCCACATAAAATCTTGCAGATCAGTTTGCTCAAATAAACTGTTATGCCCAACAAGGTGTTGAAACAGGCTCAGCAAAAAGAGTCAAGGAGCCAAGATATGCGGCAATCAAGATGATTTATTCAATGACAGCACTGAAGAGGACAAACAGAGCTGAGACTGAGGAAACAGCTGAGGCAGAAGCTGCGCAGCTAATGCAGGCAGAGCAGAGGCCAAGGTCTGAGGTGATGAAGAGATGATTAGTGGCAATGATAACTGAGGAACTGGAGGCTGAAGATTAAGACACACTTCTAAGAACCTGAAACTGAGCCAAACTCAAAACACAGTTAGTGACTCAATGTCTGAGCCCTGAGGAATGATTCCTCAGGGCTTAAATACTGTGCGATGTTCCCTAATTGGCCCGATAGGCCCGGCCTGATCTCATTGAGGATGGCCCCAGTGAGTCTCTAGCATGTGCGGAATGCGCATTGGCAATTGGTGGAGCTTGTCGGGGTATATCATAAACTGGGTAAGAAAGCAGTCCTTAACCATGTCTACAATACCATTTAATTTTCTTTTATTAACATTCATATACAGTAGGTCTTTTCAAATATTCTGCATGAAAATAATCCACAATGGCGATGACAGAGGCTAAATGGCTTTGCATTTCTGTTTGAGTAAATTAAGAGATTACAAAAATGAAGACAAAAGACAGATAAAATATCTGTCAGGTTCACCCTATTTACCATTTGTCTGCTAAATATTACCCAATATTTATTTAATAAATGTTACCTTGTCCACACCCCAGAGTTATGAGCACCAAAGAAAACAGTCCACTATTACAGCGGCATTTAAGATTTGTTTTGTCAGCAGTTTGGTTGTCAAATATGCTGGTTGTCTTATTGTCTCAGAGTATGGTTCCTTTTTCTGTTTTATGCATTTGTTCCTTGGTTAAATTTGGTAAAAAGTAAAAAGTTGCAAAAAATATTATATGGATTTAAATGAATATCAAATTAGAAGTTCTTCATCCTAAAGTAAAAATGGACCAAGATTTCCTAATATTCTGAAGACAAAAAATAAACTAAACCATTATATGCTTTATGTAATAGAATTAAACTGCATGACTGAAAAGTGACTAAAACTAAATTAGTTTTTTAGTCATTTTTTATTTGATTAAACCAAATTAAAAAGGTTTAATTAAGATGTAACAATATTTAATGGATAATTTAGTCAACTGGACTAGGAGAGGTCATCAGTTTTTACTATTAATTTACACTGGATTTCATCCAGCTGTTTCTTGAAGGAAGCCAGGGTATCCCACTTCAGAAACATGCTTGGGTGGCTTGCTCTAGACCCTAACAACCCTCACTTCCACAGTCTGAAGTCAGATTAAATCTGGATTATATTACCATTCTACTGAGACCCAGGTGAACTCAGGGGAAGAGAGGTGCAGAAGTACACAAATGTGCCTGGGATTGGGCAGATTCAAATTTTAAAGGCTTGTTATGCAACAGCAGTAGCCACTGGTGGGTCTTTCCATTTTCAGCAAGAAATGTTGTCATGTATAGCTTTAGCCTTACTATTTGAATTGTGGAATTCTAGAATGAAAGGAGGAGCATAGCAAAGGGGTGTGTTTTCTTTGTCTCTCCCAAGTCTAAATGCAATGTAGCAAAGGACATACAGTATCAGACTGTTCTCTGCCAGTATTAAACTGGGGAGTAAAAGTAAAAGAATGACTGGTGATTACAAATTTTAAGAAATATAAACTTTTTCTGTACATTTAAACTCCCTCTCATTGGGTTATAACACTCAGAGAGAGTACTGTACATGAGGTCAGATGCAATATCTTTCCATTTAAAGTGTGCCAGTGCCCAACAATAAAGCAAACACATGACGAACTGGAATCCATTAGGCTTGATGATACATTCCGGCAGGTCTGACTACAAGTGCTGTT
Source organism: Lepisosteus platostomus (assembly GCF_059453375.1). Taxonomy (NCBI): domain Eukaryota; kingdom Metazoa; phylum Chordata; class Actinopteri; order Semionotiformes; family Lepisosteidae; genus Lepisosteus; species Lepisosteus platostomus. The sequence continues at coordinate 22,136,697 of NC_142617.1, forward strand.
ATTTCTCTGAAAGCTCTAATTTATTCAATCTGCCATGCAGCTGCCTGATGTTTTCTACCAGCTATAATGCAGACTGGAGAGACAGATACTTTATGTCACAAAGGCAAACTGGGGTCAACTGACATGACTTGGAAGCTGCACAGGTAAAAGTTACAAAAGGGCGCGTTGCCTACGCTCTTCTACACCAAAAGCTCAAATAGTAGCAAATTGGTTTATGACACATACTGTATTAGTATTAATGTTTCACACATTTTTAAAATACTCTTGTTGTTTTATTTTTGCTTGATAACTGCTTCAAAATTCAGACCTTTCTCAAGGGGTTTTCCCATTGAAATGCTTTTTTCACTACTGCCTCTGAATCCACATGTTCCATGGAGCCACAGTGGATGCGAGTTCCATGGGTGCCTTCAGCTAAAAGCAGCACTCCTGGAAACATTATTTTCTGTTCTAAACTTAGGTCTCTAATGTGGAACATTACATCCAAATTATTGTTTCATTTCTGTGTGCTTAAAAATGTATCACAAACTCACAAGAAAAGCAGTGAGGATGAAAATGTTATGACCCTATTGTGGCTGTGTCTGCTGGATCTGTGGTGAATGTGGTATTCGAAAGTCGCTACACTGTACAATCGTATTCTATCTGAGCATCATTGCAATAATGATCTCACAATCTAAGAACAAATGTCTTTTAGGGCATTTAAATCTACAACACCTGAGTGTTCTTGAGCACCATATTGTGAGTGTACAGTAAGTATAAAATTTCCACTGCAATATGGCCTTGCCTTTCTTGTGGAATGGAAATCTCTGAACTAAAATCCACAGAGTCAGTTTTCTTAAACACTAGGCCAACCTGAGCATTTGGTGCTTTATAGTTTGTCTTACACTAGTGGTTTTCTACTCTTAAATGCTAGACCTGAACTAGTAATAGTGCCACATTACTGTCCCATGCTGTACACATTCACATGGAGCCATCTCATTATTATTATTGTAACTATCTGAATAAAGTGCTTTGCTAAAATGTGCAATGGCAATGCTCTATCTAGGATTTGTACTCATACTTTCTGACTTACAGTACAAGTTGAAGGAAGATATGAGATGTGAAAAGAGGGTTAACTAACTTCTTTCTGCACAAAGACTTCTTTTGGTACAACATATTCCATGCTTCAGGGCTTCTGAGTTACAGGAGGGACGGGAGTGGACTGATAAGAGAATCTGGAATCTCTTAACTAAGGGAGGATGAGACCAGTTGTTCAAAGTGTTCAAGGCCTTGAGAATGTCCGAACACAGGTGGTCTCCCCCCCATCACCATGGTAACACTTGTGTCAGAAACAGCTGAAGTTTGTTATATAAACTGATGCTCTGCAACTATAGTCTTTGAACAATCCTGTTTGTATTGTTCCTTACATGCAATAAAACTCACTTGTTGAGATTCATCTTGGAGTCCAGGACTTATTTGTTTGTTACAACAAAGTCTAGAGCCTTAATCATTGTTCCACACTGCTCCTACACAATTCAACACCACAGTACTGTACTGTACTATTGGCAGACTTTTGTTGATATCACTCCACTTTGTAAAGTAAAGTGGCTGACAGTCATAATTTAAGGCATAATTCAGTAAAGTCATTGAATTAGTTCAGGTGGGTAGCTGCGTCAGCATACGTCAGCACGCGTAAGCTGCAAAGGAAGAAGTAATAGGTTTATCCCATACTGAAAAGAGAAGAAAGAAAACACAACATTTTGGCTCTGAAGCAACACACCCGAAGATATGAAATAAAGTCATTGAATAGCATTAATACTTCAACCCAAATTACATACCCTATATTTGTTTGCTAGAGTGTTCTTGCTCCTACCCAAAGCATACCCACTGTCCAGTGCCAGGCCTGTAATTTATGAGGTTTATGTTGAATCTGGGCACAAGTCCCATTTAAAAAAATTAAATAGAAAATAATTAAAAATAATAATAATAATAATTTTTATGATGAAGGACCTGTTTTCTTAAAAGCGTTTATGTTTGAATCACAAAAAATGCAACGAAGACCAGAGAAATCAGATCTGTGACACCATGGATATAATATCTATAATCCAAAACCAGCCTTTTTTTTGTATCCAAGGGTCACTATTTAGAAAGAATTCAACCACTGGGCCCAGAGATTTAGTTTTTACTTTGAGAATTTGTTTCTGTTCTCAACGTTTTTCCCAATTTTTTCTGTTATTAAAAACTGTACATTTTGTAAAATGTGTTTCTCATATTCTGTAAAATGTTCTACGACATCTTTTAATGAAGGAAACTTTAATAAGTAAGGATTGATCTTGATTAATTAAATGACAGTAATAAGAGAAAATCCAGTGAGCACTGTATTTGGAATCATGTATACAACTATAAGAGAACTTATTCCATGTACAGTACATCCCAATAGGAGTGAAGCAAAGCTGGTATACAGTACATACAGTATAAGAGCACATTGTTATGCCACGCCCCCAGAGGAACCAGCATTCCACCTCACATTCCAGCACAGTTCCCAATTAGCCCTTTTCCCCAGCCTATTTAATGCTGCCTCACACTCTTCCTGGTGCTCAGTATTAGGGTTTTCCTGGCTAGAGCTACTCCCAGTCTCATTGTTATTTACTACTTGTTTTTTGGCTTCCTGACCCTGGTTTGTGCTCCAGCTACAACTCCTGGTTTCGGTTTTGGTACTCTTGCTCTTGTACAGACTCTTGGCTCCCTTACAGATTATGGCTCCGCCTCTGGTTATTTGTACTTAAGCACCGGCTAGTTTACCTACGGCTTTCGGACCTCGGATTGTTCTTTCGACTACGTCTTTTGGAGTTTGCCCTGGTTTTCTGCATAGGGTCCTCACTACTAATTCCTAACACACATCCTCTGTGGCAATGCAGGAATGGGGTAAACAAACAATTAAAAGCACACTGTGAAGCCTGTGAACAACAATGCCACACCATCTGCATTAGAATCGGGAAACTGAATTTCTTTCTTCTGCATTTTGTTTCAAACAATTTTAACTTTTGCCTGACTATCTCTGCATTATACAGCCTTGCTGTAACTGAGACTCTGAAAAACAGGGCTATTTTAAATTAGTTGGCTGTTGGGCAGGTTCAGCAATATTAAACTCAACAAAAGGGCAACAACAATTAAAAGGGGTCTTTATAGGGATACATGCTGAATAATGAGGAATTCTATTGCTCAATTAGCTTTTTATTGGATTTTCGTAGTTTTCATATTATATTAAAACAAAACATCAGCTGAAATTACTGTTTGTCAAGAGGATGCATATCATACTTATGAATTTATACAATCTCAGCTGCTGCATGAGGTCAGCAGAGCCACATATTAAATTGCTAGTGAATTATATATCATGCACTATGCAAGCAGCCATATCACCCTGCAACTCACAACTGGCAACCCACTGAAGCTAAGCAGGTGTGAGCCCGATCAGTACCTGGATAGGAAACCTCCTAGGAAAAACTAAGGTTGGTGCTTGAAGAGGTGTTTCCAGGGGGTGCTCACCCTGTGGTCTGTGCGAGTCCTAATGCCACAATATAGTGATGAGGATACTATAATGTAAAAAGGCGCTGTTCTTTGGATGAGACATAAAGCTGAGGTCCTGACTATGTTGAAATCTCTGATTAAAAATACCAGGGTGTTTCTTGAAAAGAGCAGGAGTGTTACCCCGGCATCTTGTCCAAATTTCTCATTGGCTTTTACCAGTCATGGCCTCCTAATAATCCCCATGTATGAATTGGCTTCATCACTCTGTACTCCTCCCTACTGATAGCTGGTGTGTGGCGAGCGTACTGGTGCACTGGTCCAGGTGGATGCTGCATATTGGAGGTAGTGTAAGGGAGTCCCCATTTTGAATGCAGTGTCCAAAAAAGCGCTATATAAATGTAAGGAATTGCTATTATTGATTTATGATTCGAGGATTCTGTTTACAAAAGACATCAAATGACATGACCATGAGATGTCAACTCTTCACACCCCCTTAATTATTTCTAAATTTACATACTTGATCTGTTTTAGTTTTTTTGTTCAAACCCAGCTTTGCAATGACACCCAACAAAAAAGACATAACTTTTTCTCTCTCTATGGTGCATGGGAAGCATTTTAAACAAGCTTTTACTGAGGAGGAGCTGACATAGTGATCAAGCAAATGACACAATGCAATGACATTTTCACAACATGGTAGGCTTTGTTCCTGTCCAGTGAGGCCAAGACAACTAAGGATAAGTTGTTGGAAGGCTTATCAATACCCGTGTCAATACCCAGAAAGCAGAACTGATTCAGGCTAAAAAACACTTTCCACAGTCTTCAGATGTCTGGCAATTTTCAGGACAAGTTAAGTGATCTTGGGGGACATTATATTGTTGCAATATATCCTTGACTGTTCAACCGAGGAGTTGGGAAAGTGATAATCCTCCACACTAGCTGCAAAAAATACTTCTCTACTGATTCTTTTTTATTTTTTCTTATTAACTTTAACTGAAATTGACATTTCTCAACAGGTGGCTATTTGGCTAGATCTAATAAACCCTACCTTCCAATACCCCTGGTTTCTCAGATTGACTTTCAAACTGACTGTAGACTGATGTAGTCTGATATTCCTGTTTCTAAGAAATCCTAGTCAGCCAATTATAATTGACTCTACTGAATTGCATACTGTATGGTTTAAACAGCAGTATAAAATACCGTATGCTAAAAAAGAGCATCTCTTGCAGAAAATGCACAGCTATATACATTGGTTAAAAAGGAAAGAAACTGGGAGACCATTTCAGGGAACATGTCAGGGCTGTGAGGATCAAAGGTCTCTCCGAAATGTCATTAAGAAATGGAAGTTAAGGGGAACTGTTAAAGTCAAGACAAGATCTGGAAAATCAAGAAAAATCTCTGATAGAACTGCCCGTCAGGTATGCAAAGCAAAATCCCTATATCACTGCAAAGGACCTGCATGAAGGTTTAGCTGGCACAATAGTAGTGGTTCACAGGTCCACTCTGCAGCGTTGCTTGCACAAACATGATCTGCATGGAAGAGTCATTAGAAGGAAACCTTACCTGCAATCTCATCACAAAAGTCAATGTCTGAAGTATGCAACACAACACTGTAGATACAGTCATGTGAAAAAGAAAGTACACCCTCTTTCAGTTCTATGGTTTTATATATCAGGACATACATTACAAAAAATAATATGGTCTTTACCAGGTCCTAAAATTGTAGAACCACCTTTAGCAGCAATAACTTGTAGTAATCATTTTCTGTATGAGTTTATCACTCTCTCACATTGTTTCAGAGGAATTTTGGCCCACTCTTCTTTACAACATTGCTTCAGTTCATTGATGTTTGAGGGCATTCATTTATGCACAGCTCTCTTAAAGTCCCACCAAAGCATCTCAATGGGGTTGAGGTCCGGACTTTTACTTGGCTATTCCAACACCATGATTCTTTTCTTTTTCATCCATTCAGTTGTAGATTTGCTGGGGTGCTTGGGATCATTGTCCTGCTGAATGACCCAATTTCGGCCAAACTTTAGCTGTGGCCTCACATTTGTCTCTAGAATACTTTGGTATAAAGAGGAGGTCATGGTTGACTCTATGTGCCCAGGTCTTATGGCTGCAAAACAAGTCCAAATCACCCCTCCACCACCGTACTTGACAGTTGTATGAGGTGTTTGTGGAGATACGCTGTGTTTGGTTTTTGCCAAACATAGCGTTGTGCATAATGACTAAACATCTTCACTTTGGTCTCATTTGTCCAAAGGACATTGTTCTATAAATCTTGTGGCTTGTTCAGATGCAACTTTGCAAACCTAAGCCGTGTTGCCATGTTCTTTTTGGAGAGAAGGGGCTTTCATGAGGGGCTTCCATGAAAGGCATACTTGTTCAGTCTATTTCTGATCGTACTGTCATGAATTTTAACATTTAACATGTTAACCGAGGCCTGTAGATCCCTAATGTAGCTCTTGGGTTCTTTGCGATTTCTCTGAGCATTATACAGTCATATTTTGGGGTGAATTTGCTGGGACGCCCACTCCTGGAAAGATTGGAAACTGTCTTGAATGTTCTCCATTTGTAAATAATCCTTCTCACTGTAGATTGATAGATTTCAAATTGTTTGGAAATGGCCTTATAACCCTTCCCAGATTGATGAGCAGCAACAATTGCTTCTCTAAGTTTATTGTTTTATTGTCTTTTCTCCTTGGCATGGTGTTAACACACATCTGAATGCTCCAGACCAAACTGCCAAATGTTCTGCTTTTATAGAGGTGGTCACACTTCCTGATGATCAGCTAATCAAGTGCATCAAGTAGGGAGGAGAACAGAGTGATGATACCGAATCATAGATGGGGATTATTAGGATTCCATGATTGGTAAAGATCAATGGAAAACTTGGAGAGTACATTGGGGTAACACCCCTACTCTTTTTGAGAAACTGCTGGGATTTTTAACAACCACAGAGAGTCAGGACTTTACATTTCAACCGAAGGGCAGCGTCTTTTTACAGTATAATGTCCCCATCACTATACTGAGGATTTAAGACCCACACAGACCACAGGGTGAGCACTCCCTGCTGGCCTAACTAACACTCACCAGCAGCCAAAGCGTTCCCAGTGGTCTCCCATCCAGGTACTGGCCAGGCTCACACCTGCTTAGCTTCAGTGGGTTGCCAGCTGAGAATGATATACAGTAGCTGCTGGCAGATATTTTGGTCCAATTATTACTTATTTGATCACAGTTTGACTGTAGGTGGAAACTGTCATTAAAAATCAAAGAAAGTGGTATTCACAATCACCTGTATTATGTCTTGATACTTGACATTATTGTAATCCTATTCTTCCTGGTAGCAATCATTTCAGTCTTACTCAGTTGTCTGATCTCGGCACACTTTAATAGATGTTGTGAAACCCTGCCTTCGTACAGTCCAAGGATTTCCAATTTTGCTATTGCATAATTTTTCCATTTCACACAAAATGCTTATTGTAAGGGACAGAACAACTGGACTAGTCTCCTTGGTCTATACTTAGAGGTTGAGATCCTCATATAAACGACTGTAGATTTAGCACTCTCTCCTCTTGCAGATGGGTTGGACGAGAGAGGAAAGATGTATTAGATTAGGGTGTTACTGCTGTTTACTCTCATATTATGGGATTTTCTTTTTCCCCCCAAAGTGAAAATTCTGCTTATAAAGGCTTCATTTCTCTGTGTTTCTCTTTCTGCATTCTATCATTTGAGCTTTAATTTTGGAGGAGGACTTTGACGCGTTGCACTATATGTCAGATAACTGCTACAGCTTTCAAAGAAAGAAGAGAATATTTTTTGTCGAGAAGACATTATCTTTTTTCAATGCATGTTGTTTTGTGACAAAATGGTAAGTCTGATAAATGTGACCTGAACCAGCTGGGAGAGCTCTGCCTTTTATTTCAAACCCATTTGAAAACCCTGTTTTCAGACGCATGCATTATAGATTCGGTCTGTAATTTTACCTGACTCCCACTGGGGGAAACACAATTCTCTCAAGAATAATACGGAGTTACTAATATCAGTTTTAGGTCCGTTTTCTCACAATGCCTGTGCACGAATCTGCTGAATAGATATGGCTTCAAAATGGACAAGGATGAGGCTTTAAAATGAATACTGATGACAGAGAGCAGGATGGAGAATAGAAGTAATTATGACTGGTGCAGAATACATCTCTGAGGAGATGCAGTCATTTTCTGTCGAGCAGGAGTACAATGGCACTGTCAGTCAGAGTGCCATTCATCTTCTCAAGGAGACGGCACCAGGAACTCCTTAATCAATTAGAAATCAGAGTAGTGTCTGAGAGTCAGAAGATTAATATTCATTAAGCAAACCTAAAACAGCCATTAGCTGTACTAATAACACATTCGACACCCAATATGGAATCTCAAGACACTTAAGTTTTGGTAATAGAAGGGTTAAAAACTAAATATAAAAAAATATATATTAGGAAAAATAAATGTATGTCTGCTAAGATAGAAGGTTAGTCAGTACTTTTTATTGAACAAAAGACAAAAACAGGAAAGGAAGAAACAAAATAAAAAAGCAAATGAAATGTTCAGGCAATCTATATATTTCTTTTCTAATTCCAATGGAAATTACATGTTTTTAGTTGGTTATGTGGTCTGTTTCTGTACAACCTCCAATTAGGTCAACTGAAACCTTTATTTGAGATGTTATTCAAAGTACAGGTTACTTATTCACTACATGGATAAATCTCTAACAAGAGTCTTTACAAAATAATCACAGTCAGTTGTGTGATTGGTTTTGTACCACTTTAAAACAAGTTGGCCTGGGTTTGAAATTTCTGGACCATTTTTGCCAATTACGTGTTTCATATACCAGCAACAGGAACCACTGTACTGTAGGAGAGACACAAAATCCCAAACAACACGACCTGACTTCAATATGTGTAAAGAGAACATGACTCATATATCACTGCTTTCACTTTCCATTGTCACACTTGCCATGGTCTATTCTTCAACCAAATCATTTTCTAAACAGCTTTAGATTACCAAATGCATCTGACTAACGCAAACAGATGTATATTTAGGATGGAAGGACCATCATCATCATGCTTTATGTTCTGTGAGGGTTGGATATTGATACATTTAAAAAAACTACATTTTACACGTTCTAAACTGGACAAACAACAACAGAAACAGCCTTTTCAATGATATGATCAATCTCCATTTTAAGAGGGCCTTCATTCAAAAATGCAGGTTTATTCATTAATTCAGGGTTATTTTTTTTCAACTGCACATTTTATCATTGCTCTTGTTGTCATGAAGTAAAAAGAGAGGTATCTGCTCTAGGAGATAGCAACAGAATCAAATACTGCACTTGTCTCCAACATCAATCTAAGCACAGGGAGAGTCTGGACACAAAAGGAGTGATGCAGAATAAAGCTGCATTCTATAACTTTTTTGAAGTGGGTAACATGCAAAAAAGAAAGAATCACTATGCAGACTTGTCTTGCTTCAAAAGCTTATTCGAATTTGGTTGCTGTCATTTTCCCCCCAAAGCGCATCAGTGTTAAGCATAGTTTATTTGAATTATTATCTGTGAAAAGCAAAGTGACTTGAAATGAAAATACATCCTTATTATTTACAAAAGCAGAAATAAATCTAATAAATCTAAAGAGAAACTGAATTCCAACAACAATGTTGCTAAAGTTAAAAAGTATTTATTATTTCATGGAACAATATCCTAATTTCTGTTCGGAAATTATTGCTAGTTCTTCTTATTTAAAAACCTTTAAGAGTAGCTGATTTAGCTGTACATGTACTGTATGTATTTCCCAGTACCACGTTTGATGGAAGCTTAAGCAGAACTATGTATACAGTGTACTGTATACACAGTGCAGACAGTTGTGGAGAAACAGTTGATGGGGACAGCTGCAGATCTCTTTTTCAATTTGCAGGAATAGGGTGGAGTTTGGAGACTGTAATGGAGATTAGGGTTGAGTTTGATGTCTAGTCTACTGCACTGACTGTACCAGATAATTGTCTTTTACTACACAAACGTTTGTGTCTGGTACTGTTTTGTGATTGAGCATGTGAATCAGACTGCGCTTGTGCTCAATGGGTGAGTTCGGTATTTTTTAAATTTGAGGAATGTGTATGTGATGTGAGCTGCTTGTTGTTTGTGCTTCATGTTGTGGTATGGCTGTAGTATCACAGAGGAAATTAGTGACTATTAATTAACAATGTGAGGTGGGGTCCTGTCCTGCATAAACTGTATTTGTGCATCTTTGTGTGCCATTTTTAAATATATATATTTAATATACATATAAATAAACATTTTAAAATACAGAGATTTAGCATAAGTGCAAAAATAACAGTTATTGAGGAGCAAGAAATTATAACCGGTTACAAATATCTTTACAAACTAACGCTTGAGGAAAACACAGATGCCACATGTAAGAAGAGCAAACAACTATTTTCTTGCATTTAATGTGTGTACTACAAGGATGACTTGTGTCTATAGAACTTTCATTGAATGTCCTAAAATTCACAGTGGTAGCCTGGTTTGGTAACTGTAATACACACAATAAAAATAGGGGATTGTGAAGGTTGCCAGCAAAATGATTAGTTTGCAACAACTACAGACATCAGACATCAACATCCAATGAATAGTGCATAAGGCCAATAGTATTCTAGTGCTCCTTCCACCTGAATGTGTCTCTTATTTGTTCATGGGTTCATGGTATATTAAATGTATTGTGTTGTGTCTTTTACTTGCCTGCAAAGCAAATTTCCCATTTGAGACAAAAAAGGTAAGTAGGTCACATCATTTCTATAGCAATTTTCATTTAAACTTCTACATATTGTCATTACCCTTTTACCGGATATCATTGGACACTGCAGACCTGCATTGTATTAAAGTATGTAAATTAATACTTATGTTTGTCCCCCACATCTGCCCTCACATCTCCCTGTCTTAAAACTGTTAAACTCTTCCACTCATTGTAGGATATAATCACAACATACTGCTCACTTGATAAAATGTGGGAATTCACTCAGGAAAAGCATTGTGAAACAGCACAAATCCCAAAACAGCAAATAAACAGGAGTATAAATGTTACATTTAGATATAGAGGAATTGCCAGCTAAGCAGTAATGAAGCTGCCATGACAATAAAATAATCAATCAGGACATTGTTCTAAAAGCAAGGACTAGATTTAATGGCCAATTTATCTTTAACACTTAAATGCAAGTTATTTTGCTGTAAATAGACTTTGAATGTTGACTGCTTTCCTTATACTGTAGGTATATTTATATGTTATATGTTATGTGATATACGATAAGTTACAGTATACTGTATGTTATACTGTATGATATATGGTATGTTATATGTTATATCATGTATGTGACATTTAAATGTTTATATGTATAAAGTGTGTCAAAGGGTGAACAGTATACTATGAAAATAAAATATTTATAAATATTTTCTGGGCAACAACATCAACAGTTCCTTTGAACAATGCATGGGTAAATCTTACCGTGTCTATAATATTCTTGGTGGTTCAAGTCAACAAAATGATGTAAGCTCAGGTACTGTATATAGTGCAACAGATAGCTACTGTATACAACTACATTGCAAGAGAGACAGAATGCCGCAGGGTTTCTAGAGAAGGTCTCTTAAATCAACACATCAAGTTTTTTGAAAAGTGTTAAATTGATCCAGCTACAGTAGGCTACTGAACAGCAGATGGAATGAAAACCCAAAGATACACTAACCCTGCAGGTCTGGGGTTGTGTACTACTGGTCTAAATTCAATTTTTTATTTCAGTATATGTATGAAAACTTGTGGAATATCCATGAAAGTAAACAAAACAATGAGAACATATTATTTTAACTGGCCTTATGCTGTATGCTGTGCAACATGCAAAAACTGTTCCTCCACATTCATGAGCCTCTACCGTAATTTGTATTCATCACTGGTCAAAATGATTATGTTGTCGTGGCTAGTTTTGAAAACCAGTGCCCACCTTTGAAAACCGGGTCTTATGCAGTATAGTACTTTAACACTAGACTGAAATGGTTTGTAAAGTTTGTTTCTCAGGGGAGTATTGTCAAATTGCTGTAACATAGCCAAAACATTACAGCAGTTTAGCCATGAAAGCTAAGTCTGACACTGCCACCATATCACCTTACTCTTTCACGTTTAAGTAGTCTGTCCTTTGTCTTTTAAACCCCCTCCAGGATCTTAGCTCTTTCTTGTTGTTCCCATCTTGGGGAAGACTGCACAGTCCTCTTCTTTCTATGTTGCACTTCACCTGACTCTAATCACACAACTACCTAGATCTTCTCACAACTCTTGAGAGCACCCATTTGTCTTCGGATGTTAAAGCTCAACAACTCAGGACTCAGGACCTGTGCCACTAGAGAGAAGATATGCTACTTAGGGATGCTCCATTCCTTTCCAGTCAGCCCTGATTTAGTTAGCTATCCCTGTTCCTTGGCAGCATACTTAATCCCATTGAGCTTGGAAGACAAATTACCACACACCTTGCCTGTCCAACACTGATGACTTCCTTCAGTGCTGCCTAAGCTAATTTCTCCCTCTGCTTCTCCTTCTGCTTTCCCCTGCTTCCAGGCCGAAGCCTAGAGACACAGGTTGAAACATTTTTCCTCCTAACATGTCTTCTAAGCCTCTTAAAAATGTACTAGAGGGAAGACTTCAAAGCAGCTTCATTTGGTATTAGTTATCTATGAACATTATCCAGTTTCTTATTGTTTTTAGAAAGAAAGGGTTAGACTGGAGGAGTGGCTAATTCCATACAGAGCCTATCCCAGCAGCCCCTTTCTCTGATGTGGAATTGTATTCCATCTGATGAAATAATGAAATGCAAATGACTCATTCGGACCAGCTGTGCCTCATTTTGCACATTTTCTTTCCATTGAACGACATTCATTTTGGCTCAAAGCCACACCACTAGGCCTGTGTTTTGAGCCAAGATTGTGTATTTATCACAAAGTCCCTCTCACTACTGTACCTCACAATCAGTAATAAACTGTACAACTTCTAAATGTCACGATTATAGTCCCCCCTCCTTAAGGGTGCTCCAGCCCTTTCACTTTAGACTTAATTCTGTGCACCTGACCCCTTTTCCCAGCCCACCTTAAAAGCCAGGCGCTGACGTTCATCCTGGCTCTGCATCTGGTTTCCGCACCGTGCGAGTCCGGTACCTGGAAGCGCCTGGTCCCGTTAAGGTTTTAATCTCTGTTCCCGTTCCCTGTCCGCCGGTTCCGACCCGGTTCATGGTTTTAATTCCTAGTTTGGATGGATCACCTGGCTATGGACTTATTCTTGTGTTTTTGGATTCCCTCTATGGATTACTTTTGGATTGTTTGCCTCGGCCACACCTTCCCCGTGCACCAGCACACTTTGGACACGCCCCCCTGTTTTCAGCCCCGTATTCCTGCTTGACCTTTTCCTAGTGTTTCCCACTTCTTCGAATTGTGTCGTCCACATAGGGTCCGGAAAGAACTGTTCGTTACACTAAATCTCTTGTTTGGGCTATAAAGAGCACATTTCATCCTGATAATCAATTTGTTGAGTTTTTATCTTTCAATTTTAATTGAGATTATTTTCACAAATTTTATCCATCCATTTTCTAACTGTTTCTTCCAGTTCAGGGCTGCAGTGGTGCCAAAGCCTTACAAGCACAAAACAGGGTTCATTCTTGTTGGGACTCCAGTCTATCACAGGGCATACATCCTGATACATAGACACACACTCATTCATACCTAGGGCAAATGTTCCTAGAATTCCATTAACATACAGTACCAGTATGTTGTTGGACTGTGAGAAGAAACCAGATTACCAGGAGGAACAGGTAATAAGCACAGGGTGAACATACAATCCCCATGCAGATAACACCCCAGGTATGGAATTGAACCTAGGATCCCAGCGCTAAACGGCCTTAATACTAACCACTGTGCCACAGTTCTGCACTCACATTTAAGTAAATTATACAATTCAGATACAGTACAGTAGCCGGAGTTTAAAAACCATCTTAAGTTACAGAGGGATAACTGATTAAAACACATTTTCAAAAGAGAAGTAGTCTAGATATGCTATATTTTGCATTACCACTCTGATTATTTTCAGGAATTATTGTACATTTTCAGGAGCTTTTTATTAACAGAAATGTGACTATGCCCAAATGTACATTATCAGAAATCTGCATCTATTGTATTGCAGGTTTCATTAGGATAACAGCATCTTTACTTTCAAACTAATGTCCCTAAACTAATCTAAAACATTTCACTGTTATAGATTTATGTTTCCAAGAGATGTGAACTATCCTCAATAGAAAGAAACAAAGTACAGAGAGAGCTTTTCTCTCTAAAGTCACTTATTAAATAATTTTATTTTTTTCAGTCCATTTGCTAAAGTCAATATTAAATTTCCTCTTTGCTTTCAATGTATGACTAGCTTAAAACAGAATGCATCAGTCTCCAAGCCAGAGCCTTGTGAAAATATTATACTTAATATCAAAGATGCTTTGTCATGAAAAACATACTGTATTTAGCTTTGAAGACATCAATTATAATATGTACAGAAAATGTTCTCTAGTCTGTTATTGCATTTTTGGTGGATAGCTGTAGATACTGTATTTCTAACAGACTTCCATATATTCCATAAACTGTATATAAATCTTCTCACTTTTGCAGGTCTCCTGTCATCTGAAGAATGTACAGTGCATTCAACTGAATAAACATAATTCTAAGAAAAGTGTATAAGAAAGCTATATGCTTAGCTCCTGTACTTTTTATTAAAAGTTTTATTTGATATTTTGTCTTCCTTTATAACCTGCAGAGCTTTTGTGGGGCTTCTGTTCAGCATAATAAATTAAATTAGTGTAGAAAAAGCATGAAGTTGGTGTGTGTTACCAGAACAGAGGTCATTGAGATTTCCACACAGAATGCTGGTAAAGTGACTGACAGCTTAGAACGTTTAGCTTAAAATAAATTCTTGTTGGTAGTGGTGAGTTTTAAAATCCACCACATAATTAAACAGTAACCCTTTACACAAATAAAGATATATTTTACACTATGTATACTGTATTAGGAACAAGTATACTGCAAAGGATACTGCAGAGGAACAAGTAATAGGCTTATTCCATGTCCTTGGTTTAACGTCTCATCTGAAAGACTGTGCCTTTTTACAGTATAGTGTCCCCATCACTATACTGGGGCATTAGGACCTACACAGACTGCAGAGTAAGCACCCCGTGCTGGCCCACCAACACCTCTTAGAAAAGCAACCTTAGCTTCCCAGGATGTCTCGCATCCAGGTATTGGGTACTGTATGTCTTACAGACCTAACACTAGACTGGGTAACCAGTTTTATCCCATAGAGAGTCATGGGGGAGCCAGAGCTTATCACAGCAAGCAAAGGGTGCAAGACAGGATACACCCAGGATTGGATCGCAGTCCATTGCAGGGTACACACAGACACAAAGTTTCAGTTAATAAAAAAACACATTCACACCAACTCCCAATTTTTCCAGAAGCAAGTTACCTACCAATATGTCTTTGGACTGTGCAAGGAAACCAGAGCACCCAGATGAAACCCAAGCAAACACAGGGAGAACATACAAACCCCACACAGATAACACCCCAGGAATTGAACCCTGGACCCCTAACCACTGCACCATTGGGTAACCACAAAAGTGTCTAGTCAGGTGTTATTTAAAAAAAAGTGGATGGATGGCTAGTTATATTGGAATACGCTTATGTTTTATTTTAGCATAAGGGTATGACAGGAGGCAGATAAGTGGGTTATAATCACATTCTCAACTGAATCATTACCAATTTAGCCATGTCCAGGAGTTAATACATGTTGTAAAATATTTAATTCAGGGTTTATTGTCTTTGTTTTCATGCTCTTTTGTCTTCTGACTATTTCATCATGCATAAATTCTACTGAAAAAAACATTTCACTGAAAGAGAGCATTAAGGCAGAATGTTATGATGCGGTTACTTTTCATTGACAACAACATCTCACAGGCAGGCAATGAGGCACGAGAGGCCGTGCTATATCGTGGATATAGTCACAGTTAAAAGGCGTTGTCAGACCGATGCGAAGCGTCCCAAAATATGCGATTGCTGCATAGAATGAATTTTAATTTACATTGAATTCGCCTTTTACCTCAGCTTCGCTTACTATATTCTCAGGCGGAGAAACGTAAACAACCTATTTTTGTGTTAAAGGGTTTAATAAAAATTCTATACAGCAATCGCATATTTGGGGACTGTTTTATAAAAGCAATAAGACACTCGACGCCTGTGCAATATCGTGGATATAGTCACAGTTAAAAGGGTTACCACCTAACAACGCCTTTTAACTGTGACTACTGTATATCCACGATATGGATATGGCCTCTCGTGCATTTTTAATAATAATAATAATAATTGCTTACACTTATATAGCGCTTTTCTGGACACCCCACTCAAAGCGCTTTACAGGTAATGGGGACTCCCCTCCACCACCACTAATGTGCAGCATCCACCTGGATGATGCGACGGCAGCCATAGTGCGCCAGAACGCTCACCACACATCAGCTATCAGTGGGGAGGAGAGCAGATTAATGAAGCCAATTCATAGATGGGGATTATTAGGAGGCCATGATTGATAAGGGCCAAGGGGAAATTTGGCCAGGATGCCGGGGTTACACCCCTACTCTTTTCGAGAAACACCCTGGGATTTTTAATGACTACAGAGAGTCAGGACCTCGGTTTTACGTCTCATCCGAAGGACGGCGCCTATTTACAGTACAGTGTCCCCATTACCATACTGGGGCATTAAGACCCACATGGACAGCAGGGTGAGCACCCCCTGCTGGCCCCACTAACACCTCTTAGTTCTTTCCAGGAGGTCTCCCATCCAGGTACTGACCAGGCTCACACCTGCTTAGCTTCAGTGGGTTGCCAGTTGTGAGTTGCAGAGTGATATGGCTGCTTAATAAAGCAGCACATCAGCACATGAGAAGAAAAAAGTGAAACGGTCTATGGAAAGACAGCTACTGTAGGTACTGACTAATGAACATACTGTCCCAACGAAATTATAGCAATTAACAATTAAGCTAGAAAACTTTACAGAGGTCGAATTATAGCAATTAACAATTAAGATAGAAAACTTTACAGAGGTCGAACGGAGATGTCACGGCGGGCACCGAAATTATAACATCATGTAAACAGGCCTAATTGAATCTAATATTCAACTTAGCCCTACCTTTGATGCATTTTAAGTTGGCGTGCGATGTTCGTCTACATCACAAAATGAATACAGCGGGGCTTAGCACTGACTATGATAACTGTCCAGAACTGGAACTTTCCAAGCGTGCTTTTTTTAAATGACATTTGTTTTCCATTCTAACCTTATTAACTTTGGCAAGCTCCTTATGCGAGTAGCTTACTCGAAATTGCACCACCACGTAGCAATTTATATCACATTGACCTCCCCATTTTGTTTCATTTTCTTATTGCTTATAAACGCTATGACAATCATCACACTGTCAATTTTTCTTTTAATTGTGTCAGAGAGGAATCTCTCTTTACCTGGGTGGCCCAGGCTCACCTGTAGCTATGCCCCTGAATTGGAATATTTACATTTTTATCGGGGGGGGATGCACAAACGTCCATCTGGGAGGCATGCCCCCTGTAGTGAAAGCACTGTACTGCACTGAAAATGTTCTAGTTAATGCTGTAAATGGCTTTCTAATATCTTCTGGTAAAACTATTTTAGTTTTACGGTAACTTAGTTCCATATTTGACATTTCTGATCTAAATATTATTTTGGTTTGGTTAAAAAATCAATTTGAGACTTCCCTTTAGTATTCTTAGTTGATTTGTCCATTATTATTTTTGTGAGAGATCTGTCACTGGGACAATGTTTTCACGTCTTCACTAGAAATCTATACAGGGACCATTTTTAAGACTGTACCTGTATTTTTTTTCTTAATTAAATTCTTAGATGTATGGTGTGATTTTCTATCTATCTATACAGTACCTGTTTAAATCCACAGTATATCTATGATACAGTATACTGTAAGCCAAAAAAATAACTGAGTCAAGTTTTGCTTTTGGTTTTGCATTTGGTTAATGCTTAATGCCAGTC
This sequence comes from Lepisosteus platostomus, assembly GCF_059453375.1. Lineage (NCBI taxonomy): Eukaryota > Metazoa > Chordata > Actinopteri > Semionotiformes > Lepisosteidae > Lepisosteus > Lepisosteus platostomus. The sequence goes on from NC_142617.1 coordinate 22,154,356, forward strand.
TCTCTTTTGAATCTAATCATATGAGAGGATACAGTGACTTGATTCAGTGATGCTGGAAAGCAATAAAGAAAAGCGGTCCAGATAGGGGGGATGCTATCTTGTCATTGCCTTAAACATTCAGTGATAAGAAGGGGATCTGCTGTTCAATTTGATGTTAATAAGTTACCTCAACAGAAAATCTGCACATAAAACACAGAGAAAGGCAAGGCTATAAACCACTGCTACAGGAAGTGACAAAGATTTTAATTTAAAGCTAGGAGCAAGGGCAATATTTCACTATGTTCTAACTGATACAGAAATTGTAATTTTGCTCTTTCTGATGAACTACAGATTAAATCCAGCGTCTGCAGGTTAATCCATTAGAAATCAGTGAATGACATATTATTTCAGGAAAAAGACGAGCACTCTCTGAAATATCCAGATATTTAAAAAATAGTGAGAGCAGCCAAACACAGCTATTTTTGTGATTTCCTGAGACATGAAATGCACAGATGATGCTTTTCAGTTTGAAAACGTTATGAACTCATTCATATTGTTTTACTTCTCTTTTAATAATCTCTTCACTAATAATTTCCTTTAAATTTGGAAAGGTAGAAAACATTAGAATTGTTTATGGTTCCACAACTTCCAGAATTTGTCCTTTTAATTCAGTTTCATTCACCAATGAACTCAGTCACAGCCCTTCTTTTTACAGTATTGAAAATAATTTAGAAAAAGGCAAAAAGTGGATATACTGTATAATATGGATTACACATCACAGTACAGTATATACTGTATTAATAGCTTTTGTCTAAAAATAAAATGTTATCTAATATACAGTAGTCATGTACTGAGATGTAACTATGTCCTTGGTTGTCAGATGAATGTATGAAGCTAAATTCATTTGTGCTGATGAACATTATTGATTAATTAAATTATTATCAGCATATCTTTCCCTCATAACACATCAATGATGCAGAATGAAAGGAAAAGATCAGGATAAAGACCAACAAAAATGATTAAATACATTTTAAACTTTAATGTCTTTTTCTGTTTGAAGCTGAAAAACAACCCTTTATTTGTTCTTGACTTGAATATTTTGAGACCTTATTTGCACAGTAGGTAAAACTAAGAAAGGACTTCAATACATACTGTGTGGACTGTGTAAATTATTAGAGTTATAGTAGTTGATTCTGTTTAGAAATAAAGATGAGTCAAACAACAGAAAGGAAGGAATCTGCACTAGAAACAGACTGCATTCACCAGAAAAAAGACTATGGTTTTCAAAACACAGCAACACAGTAAGTCATCTAAAAGCACTAAAAGAGTATTTGTGTCATCATCATGTGATAAAAGCAGGGTTAGATCATTCTTAACAAATACTGATAAGTACACAGCACACTTATGTACCAACTAACAATTTAGTTAGTGACTGGTGGTAAGGAATTGTGATACAAAACCAAGACTTTAGTATCAAGGTTGTGCATATTTACAAATCAATGAGCTGAACTGAGCTGAATTTACAAATATGAAAAAGTAAACTACAATGTTCAATCTGTTTTGTTCAAAATCATTAGATCTTGTTTGACAAATTTTCTTTTCTGAAACAAATCAGTGTGGGAATATGAGATATGACAGATATTATCACAGATATTCTTTAATGTAGTGATATGCAGAAGATGGAGTCCTTCTCATTGCAGTATTTTGTTGTTAAATGATTTTTCTCAGGAATTCTTGATGTGAGCCCTGGTCTATTTTAGTGCAGTATGGACAATTGTTTTTAGTGTTTTCCCGGCCTTTACTTACTTCTTACCTGAAATTGTATTATTCATCTTAAATAAAAACAGAATTCGTGTTCTAATGAGGTCTTGACAAAAAACAAGACTTTGGTACTGGCAGAGACTCTGCCTGTTTAGTTTGACCAAAATACACAGACATTTATACAGTGGTGTGAAAAAGTGTTTGCCCCCTTCCTGATTTCTTATTTTTTTGCATGTTTGTCACACTGAAATGTTTCAGATCATCAAACAAATTGAAATATTAGACAAAGATAACACAAGTAAACACAAAATGCAGTTTTTAAATGAAGGTTTTTATTATTAAGGGAAAAATCCAAACCTACATGGCCCTGTGTGAAAAAGTGTATGTGACCTGAGAGAACTGGAGCAACTCTGCCCAGAAGAATGGAAAATAATTGCACCAAACTGGTGTGCAAAGTTGGTAGAGACCAACCCCAAAAAGACTTGAGTCTGTAATTGCTGCCAGGCCAAAGGTGCTTAATCAAACATTCACAGGTCTTAATACTTATTTATTCAACATATTTCAGTTCTTTCTCTTTAGTTCTTCATGACATTTGTTGTAACTTACAGTACTGGATCTTACCATTAGATGTTTTTAGTTTGAGCAGTCAGGTTTTACAATGTTTATGATGTCCATGTATAATTTTGTACGTAGTTTCACAAAATGGATGGTCTACATGTAAAGATTTTTTGTATGACACTGTAAATGGGACCAGTGGAATGGTAATTTTCTACAGTATATACAGATTTGACAAGAAACACCTTTTAGGGCCATAGTGTCCTTTAAGTCCAAACAGTTGCTCTGTACTATGAGAATGGGAATATTAATTAGCTTACAGCTGAAATGTTGTTATAACCCTTAAAGGAGTCCCTTCTAAGGTATATGGTTTCACCTATCAAATAACTACAGTCGTTTTACTGGTGGTAAAGCACTTACCGAAACTACTACCCATTGTCCAGCGCTACTTTGATGTATGGTCAGTTCAAATGTAACTATTGTGGCCTTATTTGTGTTAACCTTTAAATGTGTCTTTAAAGCAATATTTACTCAAATAAAATAAGTATATTGTCAAATTCTCACCTGGTTATAATCTTCACTATTTTTGTTGACATACATTCTACATGAATACGATTTCTTGAATCAACATTGACATGAATGTGAGTCATGAAATATGCACAAGAGTGTACCCCTAATAATAATACTGAAATACTGGTCTTGTACATAAAAAATAGACTGAAGGTGTAGGAAGATAAGCTATATTCCATTTCCAGTTCAACTGAGCAACTTCACCTTGAGTCATTATGCAGCTGCTAGCCAACACAGGAATGTCAGCCAGCCTACTTAAATTAATACATTGTGTATCTACAGTAATTGTTGAATGAATATTATTGCTGGTGTTTTGTCTATTGTGGTTAGTATTGTAACGCAACGGGGGCTCAGGCGGGCGCCCTTGCCACAGTTCGAGCCCCACTGTTGGGGGCTCAAACCCGGAACTCCCGCATTACTCAGCAGGGACCCAGCCCGGTGAGCTAAAGAGAGATATCTCTCTCTCTGTCTTTGTGCCTGTGTGTCTCATGGAGAGCTCGCTGGGGTATGTGAAAAGACAAATTCCTAATGCAAGAAATTGTATATGGCTAATAAAGTGACCTTAACTAAATGCTTACGTTTTTGAAACTGCATAATTAATGTTTGGAAATATTAATATAAATACTGTATAATGCTTTGAAATCCAGAATTTGCATCTGCTGCTGGAAACCTTAAATTATTTATTATTAAACTCAATTGTAATTACAGAACAGAAATGATAGGCTCTTAGTATGAGCCACTGCATTAAGTGTGAAGAAAAATGTGGATTTTAACTGTGATTACCAACAGGTTTGCACACGACCTGTCACTTGAAGAGAATATGTCAGGCCCCTGTGAGCACTCCACTGTGTGAGCACTGACGATAAACATGCTCAGTGTGAAGCAGTGACCACAGCCACACGTTTGTCACAGTTGCAGAATCATTAAAAGATTGAAAATATTTAATGATGTGAAGTCCTCCACCACCTACAAACTTAATTAATAGTTTGTAGTTGGTTCAACTAATTTTAAACAGATTTCACAGAAAAAAAATGAAAAGAGAAGCTCAGCTTTAGTAGAAGTTTACACTGAATTAGCTATATTTTACTTAAACAATGTATTTTATTTTTAATTATCAAATGTGCTTTCATTAAAATGAAAGAATTAAAAATAAAGGACATCAGGTGCATATTATCTGTTCAATGAGTAAGCCTTTTTATGCATAAAAAGTAACAGTATAATTTTTTCTACTTAGAACTGATTTTCATAAAATATAATTCAAAATTGTAAATAAATAACTCCATAAATCAAGCTTTACCTAGATCACATTTTAAAATTGTTTTTATTCTTAATAAGTCAAATACAGTAGCTTTTATGGAGTCCCCATATTGCATCTGATATTCTGAATATACAGTAGTATTACACTTACTTACACTTAATCGAGGGCAAAATTTCTATGTAAATACAGTATATGCAAACATGTTCTACCAAGAATAGAATTGACTAAGATTCTTATTCAATGTTATAAGCATATATCATGGGAAGCAAGTGCCTTGTTAAACAAATTCAGACAAAATATTTTGAATTCATCTCAATTCAGTATTCTTCCAACTACACATACAGTATGTTGTAAATATTGTGCAGTACATTGGACTTCTGTGGAAGAGGAAGTTTTTGCTGTTTCTAAATAAAAAAAAAACATCTTCTGTTTTAATTTTACACAAAGATACTATTTTTAAGTTTGCTTGCCCAATCTGGCGTACAGTACCTTAATTTACCCCTTGGCTTAATTGGTGAAGTAATTACTCACTTTTCCATCAGATCTGCTGTATAGTGGACCTGCTGGTGCAGAATGACTGCTGGTGCTGCATCATTAAGGTTAGAGCTGCATTACTGTGGTGCATCATTAGTGTGTCCTCCAACAAGCAAAATGTTTTAGGATCCTTTGGTATGAAGTGCTATTGAAGGCAACAAATTATTATTGTTGTAAAAATGCCTTGGAATACTTCTGTGGAAGGGTGTTTTATGAATAAGAAGAACCTTTGTGAGGGTAGTGTCTTCCAATGTATACAGTAGGATAGCTTATTTTTGGTGACCTCAGTGTGGGCTATGTTTTTCTTTCCTTGTTTTTTTTCCACATCCATAGTGAGTGTTTGTTGCCTCAGTAGCAGCATGTTGGTGGTCTTATCAAATCAAGTCAGTTGCATTTCAAAAGAGCTCCCTAAAGGATCAGGTTTAATCAATAGCAAATATGTGAACAAATAGAGCACACAAAGAAGGACAGTCAAAAAGGCACCTAATTAAAGATTTATTTTCAAGACCATTTAAATTTACTAACATACAGTAGTAACTATAGTTGAATAGTTGAATATATCTACTGTATTCACACTCACTGTTGAAACCTGTTTTAGTGTTTAGTGTTAAATTTCATTTTTCAACTTCTGCCCCACAGATCTCTTTCAGATTGCGTGTAAATATGTCAAAGAAAATATTTTATACATAATAATGTATGCTATTAATGCAAAGAAAGTGGCTATTTGCAATTCCGATATTATGCACAAGAGGGAGCCAAAGGTATACTAGAATCACAGATGATAAACGTGGGCTACAAACAATTTTTTGACTTAACTGCACTAAAGCTTCAATTGGATTAATTAAGATGCCATCTTCCTACTAACAAAATAACACAAAATCAATATAAATTTCTACTAATTGGTAATACCTTTAAATCTGTTTGTGCATTTGTAGAGTACATGGACAAAACATTTCAATATCCGTGAATATCCACATCACACATTTATATACTTAAAATTATTTTTAAATACACGTTTTCTGTATTAGCACACTTTCATTTCAAAGTATTACAACACAAAGCACATGTGGCTTTTAATATTTTATTCCAAACAATAAGTATTGACTAATCAAATAAAAGATTTAAATGAAATGTTCAGCCTCAGGATATACCACATGTTCAACATAAATAAGCATCTATTGTGATTTGAAATAGAAAAACAAACGTTATTAAATATGTTATTCAAATCCATTCAGAAATGCACGTGCAGTTTTAATACTACAGTATATTCATGCTTAATACGCTCATATTCATTTCACAGGTTTGAGATAATTTATTTAAAGTACTAAAAATTAAAATGAATTCCCAATTTTATGCAATGCTGTCTTCCTTTTAAAAGATGTAAATTATTGCATGGAGTTGTGATTACAGTTCTGGCCTCATCGCATCTAAGTAAGGCTGTACTGTTGTACTATTTGAGCAAGGCAATACACCCAGTTTGCGTCAGTAAAGTTCCTTGTCTTATTGTGAAATTGTTTCCTGTTTTATATTGTGCGGATAATCTTGAAAGTATCTCCTTACTTAATTAAATATGTTGGTCCCTGCTCGGAATATCTCTTCTTCACATATAGTATGGATGAATATGTGTCTTGAGTGGGCATGTTTCAAGGAACAAACATCCCACCCCTACTAGTGCCCTTTTAAAAGGCAGTAATTCACTTGAGATAATGTTAAGCTGATGGAAGAAGGTTTTGCCATCACAGTTAAATACAGGTGTAAGTCAAAAGATAAGAGTGTTCCATTTCACCAGTTCTAATTCCATTTTATTTACTCTACATAATGCTTACATCACACTTTTGTGACTCATTCAAGTACCAATCTCTATAAAGTCAAGGGGCAATCCAATTAATTACATTTTTTCCTGAGCTAAAAATGACCTTAGCAAACAGAATTCAACCAGCAATCTTCAGATCACCTTTGCATTTGAGCAAATTGCTCACTGGCTGCTCCAGTATTTCTCCTTTTGGAGAGGTACTGCATGTAAATCCACTGTAAATTTATTTTCTGTAATCCCTTCAATCAGAAACAAGGGAATATACAGTACCAGCTGCTGGGAACTCGTATTAAGCTGTAATTAACCATCTGATTGAATTTCAGTGCATACCAAAGAGTGGAGGGGTGAAAAAAGTCTTGCACACTAGACTGATGTAAAATCATTAGAACCCAACCGTCTCTACTAGATGACAATGGAGGCCCAAGTACACAAAGGGTTTGTCTGTGTATTGTCCGTGCTCAAGCCTGGAAACATCAGAATGGCAAAAATCCCTGCTTCATGTGTCAATCATGGCTGCAGAATTCCGCCTTGAGTGACACCTAGCTTTCCTCTACATCTGTAGTGCAGAGTGTTCCAATACACTGCGGGACTGGCTGTCTTGCAAGCCTCACAGAGAAAGGATTTCACAAATTATCAATTACTCCTGTGTGCAGAGGGGCCAGACAGCCACCTGTGCTGCATTTCTGTCATATCTCTTAGGGGAAAATGTATTCCTGAACTGCTGAAGGATGAAAGGGAGGCGGGCTGCATTGGAACAGGTTAATCTTGTCGTTTAAAGGCACAAACACTTCTCTGCTTAGAAAGCCTTTTTTGCTGAGAAGTCTGTAATGTGTGGTAGACACACATACTGTAGATACACTCTTATACTGCTGTGTGCACTCACAACCAGCTGGAGCTTTTGTCCTTCCTCAGTTTCTCAGACAACTTGGCATAAGCATTTTAAAAGCTGAGACAAAAACTTGAAAAGCTTCATTACTCAAAATGCCTTCATCATAAATTTTAAGAGATATTAAACCTGTGGTGCTCACAGAGGTCTGGTGAAATAAACAGCAGTATGAAGCAGGTACAAAAGAGGTGTAAAAGACTAAGGTCTCTGGTAACACCCTGTGTCATTTCAACCCCCCTACTTACAAGACGAATAAAAACACTGCCCTGCTAGCTGCTACACTAGGTAGTTCAGACTGTTATCTAAAAGGACTCTCCCTTGATTGATGTTATTAAGAAAGCTGAAAATGAAAAGCTGACATTCTGAAGTCATACATAAGAAATAACCTCTCAGCTGGACAGGAATACTCTTCGTCACAATAAAAATGCTTATTCCATACTAATCCTAAATCATTTGAGTGTTCATGGAGTTCACTCAACTGGTGCAGGCTGTGGGGATTCTCAATGGCCCCAACACATTCAATGTGATGGGGTTTTTGTGTAATATAGTCATGAACAAATACTGTAACACTTCAAGAGTCAATGTCATTTTCTAATTGCCTTACACAACAAAGAACCAAAAATGATGAAGGAGACATTGTAGAAACTCCTAAATTCAATATTTGCACAGAGACCAAGAAATGAATTGGACAAGTCTTTGATGAGAATTTCGTCATTTGAAAATATTGGAAGCCTTTGTTCCCAATAAACCTGATAGATTTCTTATTCAAACAAATGATACATTATTATTATATTTACTTTTCAGATGGTTACATACTTTGTCATTAATGTAAAAAGTAAAATCAAAATGATAATTGATATTTTATTTCTTATTCTAATGATCTGTAAAAATGTATCTGAAGGCTTAAGAACAATAGTTCCCAAGTGAAAACGACTGGGCTATTTTGTGAATTACAGTACATCACAGTTCCAAATCAGCACTTCTATAATATTCTGATAGAATTGCAATGCATGCATTTCATGTTAAGCTTGACAAGGCTTTTTGGGATAATAAGAACAAAGATTAAAAACATTTCTGTAATGTTCCTTTCGCTCAGTACAGGAAAGATGAATAAACTTCAGAGTATAATTACAGTAGTAGTTACTGCATGTTAATCCTATTAATCCTCATTAGGGAAAGCTAATGTAGGCCCCCACCCCTATAATCTCAATGGTTAGGCATCTAGTGGAGACACTTTTCATGCATTAAAGGCAGCAGGGTTAGACCCCTGTATTTCAGGCAACACGATTATTAAACTGAGAAGAAAAGAGAGGCTTTAAAGACCTGGTAAATTTGCACCACAGAAATACTATACTTTCAGATTCAATAAGGCAAAGGAATGGGCTCTAGTTTTCCAATTTCAAGGTAAAATGGTAATGAATCTGACCTTAGAATGGTCAACCATGACAAGAAAACCCTAGGTGAGAAGAGATGACTGAGGCCAGAGAGATGTTACTTTGGCTGGCAACATGAGGATAATACTACACAACCCAGCTCAGCTCAGCAAATGGACAGACATCTTCTTTCTTCTGTTACTGGCAAAGAAAACAGTTCCACAACTGGAATCTGTTGTCTCTTTTTTCTATTTATCTCATGTACCATCACTGAGAGGAAATTACTCAATTATACGTTTTAAAGAACATGCTATGGCATTTAAAATAAATGAACCAAAGAACAAACTTTAAAAACCCTTTTTACTTTTTACCTTTTTTAAACCACTTTTTACTGTGCAGATCAGCTGATATAATTTACACCGTAATACTGTACAGTATATTTTACTTCATAGACAGGATCATCATAAAATTATGGCATCGTATACTGTAGCAAGGTCTTGGACAACATATTCTGCTTTTCATTAATCTATTAGAAATCAATAATATATTCCAACTTAATGAAAGGTGATGAAAGGGGTCTGTATAACTAAGCTTTCTTATACAGTAAGTATTCTACTCACAGATATGATTCTTCATTCACAACTTCAGTTCAAGCTGAAATCTGTCTTACATGTTGTAAAGATAGTTTCTGTAACTTGACATTTTAGATAATACTTTCAAATGCCAAATTAAAATATATTTTTCATGCATTTACAAAGATATCATGATTTGTTGGTCATCCTACTGTATATGGAATTATAGGCAAATCTCTAATTCAATCACACTTTTCCCCTGTGTCTTAGAACAAACATTCTGAAATCCATCAAACAGAGGAAGGCAGACACTGAAATGGCTGTCAGCACACAAAACTTCTGTCAACACTTTAGAGCACACAGCCATCTGGACTGCATGAGAAACACACAACATCACAGTGTTTCAACTAATAAATTAAACAAAAGTAGTGTGTCTGCTTTCTCTATCATTTTATGAATCCTCTTTTCCAAAAAAATTGAATAAATCTTCAAGTAAGAACTTCTTGTATTAATTCACCAGGCTGTTGAGCCTAGTGCAAGCTGCCAAAACTGTTCAAATGATGTCTGGACCAGTTTCACCAGATTCTCAGAGAGACAGGATGCCAACATTTCTCTGTGCCAGTGCAAAAGATGAGGGAACAGGACATTTATACAGTGCTCAGCCACTAGATGTCTACTTTCAGGGGCAAGACTGCATACTGTACATGCAGTATACTGTCCACAGACCCCCATTACAATCTCACTTATGCATAAATAGTGTATTAGACAACCTTTAATTAATCTACATCTTTTAACCCCATCTTCTGAAATATGTATTGTGTGGAACTACAGAAAAATAGCTGTATACTGTACGGTAAGTATCTAAAACCACAAAGCTGCAAGCAATGGGAATACCTGTATGATTGTAGAGAACTACAAAAATCATTCATACTGCGGTCAGAATAGGCCCCTGTCAACTGTGTGACTGGACTGAGTAAAATCAGTAAGGGATCCTCTCAAAACACAGTTGCAACAGCATAGTGGTGTGGGTATCTGCATAGTACAGCAGTGATAATGCCAGCTATGGCTGTTCTCCTTGTACTCATTACCTCATCTGATTCTGTTTTACAGTAGGTCATTTTTGGTTTCCATGTGTCTTCTCAGTAGATGAACGATGCTGGTGAAATCTGGTTGTGTGTGGAAAACTAATATTGCTGATGTGCAATTAATAATGCATTTGTGGAAAGAGGAGCACTACCTTGCAATTATGGAATTATTGCTCACAAGCTATACCATAAACTATTACAGTTTCCATAATGATACATTAGAAAAATGTAAAATAAATTTCCCTGAAGGAAAATATATGCTAGAAATAGAAATAAACACTTCCATACATAAAAATAAAACAAAACATACCATTTAAGAAAAAAAATGAAATACAACAATAATTAATTAAAGCTGAAAATGCACTGTGATCGCATCTGCTATTCTTTCGTGAACATCCTAATTCCTTTGAGAAATCATTATTTACAAGCCAGTCTGTTAATGCTGGTGTATCTGACATATCCTGCATACTGTAAGTCTGCTTATCTTCTGCCTTGTCTTCTCTTTGGTAATGGAATTCTGTTATGAAAACCAACTGTCAGTTTAGCAGACTAAGCATGGATACTTATTAATGTGTGAAGCTATGCCTTTCAGGAATGACCATTGTAGCTTCTAGCTTCTGTTTCACAGGAGAGTCTTAGCTGAAATCCAGCATTTATTAGCAATAGGGGGTTACATTGTTCTTCATTCCTCAAATGTCTACAGACATAAATTTTTACAGTGCACAGACTTTGGAAAATGCAGCAAATGTATAAACATGGTGCAGTAGGTACTGTATGTACACCCACAAAAGGTTAAAACAGCCAAAACATTGAGTTTGTTCTTATTTTCTGCTTTTCGGTGTGGAATTGACCTTTACTTTTATGTAATGATGCACAGTATGTTAGTTTGCTTACATCAGTTTGAGGAATTGTCACAATCCATAACTGACCCTTTATTCACACTATTCATACTATATCATGCCCTTTGCTCTCATGCCATGCTTGGATCCAGTATGAAACATAATACTTTAATGCTATAACAATTTTAACTATGATCAATTTTATATTTAATTTCCAGCTACCACATCTGACAACTTCATTATCAACTCTTTTCTTTGGCAGAAGAATGGCTTGAATAACTTTGGATATGTTATTAATAGAGTATTTATACTGTAATATCTCCCCAGACGTCATTATAACTAAACTTTCCACAATCTCCTCTTATACACAGGAGAACACCCAGGTGTTTTTTTATGATGTTAATAAAATCATCCTTATTTAGTGGCTGCATAACCTCCCTGATAAACACAGAACAGCCCAGTTCCAGTGCAATGTGGATTTTAAAGCTCTGTGAAGCTACTTTCAATGGCTCAAAAACTGGCACAAAATTAGCACTAACGAATAAGATCAGTTTGGTTCTCCTATGACGTTGTAGGGGGGCTGAGTGATGTAACGACACTGAAAAAACAAGGCGCTATATCTCAGAAATGAAAGCAGCACAACTGCTGGATTTTAAACATGTGCCAGATGACTCAGTATTACTTTATGCTCCTGGGTTAAGTGTCTACAATTGGCATCAAAAGTCAAAAGGCAAGATACTGGTTCAGTGAGGTGCAACGGTACACTCAACACCAGGAGACAAATGATACAGCCACTTTCTATCCCTATACTCACGTATTGCATAAGTATCTTTTGATTTTGCTATAATATGTAATGAAATACTCCTAGTATTAATAAATCACTTTGGGTTACATAAAGTATATTTGATTTCATTATGCCATTTCCTGCAAATCCAATCACTGATTTAAATAATGAAACCAGCATATTTCAGGCATGTAGCAGGATACACAGATAAAATGGGATATTCCATCCCACACTGAGTTGCCTAATATGAAATGAAACAAACAAAATGCTCCATGCAGCTCTGCCACACTATTTTTAGAATTGATTTTAATTGTCATATAATATTTTTGAAAAAATATTTTTAAGGGAATTCATGTATTATATAATGCATTACTGTACATCCTTTACCTGCTTGCAAAGTAAATAAGGGAAGTAAGTACTGTAAGTCACGCAAAATATCCGTTCGCAAAACCAAACAGGTACAGTACATACAGTATGTTACCTATTGGCATATTTCCATGTTCACTTATTCAAAGCAGGATCAAAGTGGCAATGCACATTGTGCTGCTGGCTCATGGCATTATCACAGAACTGTAGAGTATGGGCATTTATAATTTTCAACAGTTTATAATTAACACGAGATGTTGCATCCAATATTGTGACCCCAGAGTCATAATTCTCATACCAGCCAAGTCTCACAAATACGAATGCTATCTTCCACTTGGAGAGGAAAATTGTACAAACAAAACATTCCGACACCTGGGTAATTCTCGGGAGTATGGCTAGTGCATTCTAATCACCAGTTACGTGTGCCAGGGATTAATTTTTAAAATGATGAGAAAGTGGGGGTTCAATATTGTTAAAATATAATAATAGTAATTTATGTAGTATCAGTAATGAGTAAAGTACTTCAGTAGTTTTGAAAAGCAACTTCCTTCATCCTCATATTAATTTTGAAGGTAATCCCTTACATACTGTAAGTAACTTTAAACTCTAATGCATTGCTTAAAAGTAATGTTCACTAATACTGAGCATGATAAACTGTCATGAGGAAGTACTCTTTTAAGACCACAGTAAACTCTTTATTGAGTGACCATGATCAAACATGTTTTAACTAAGTATAACAGTAGTTAAAGCTACAATTAAATTGATTGCAGAAGTTTTCTATCTTCCACTTTTTTTAAAATAATGTGCATTAGAAACATGGCAAGCCATTTTAACGTTTTCATTTGAGATGCGATTAGTCTCATTGTTTTTTAGTCGACAAATTTTAAGTGCTGATTTTCATTGGCTATCTATATTGAATTTGGCAAATATTGAATTTGTATGTAGTGAATCAATTCTCATGGACAGTTCTAAATTGAAATATGCAGTTTTGTTTTTCTGGACCAAATACAATTATGACAAACAAAATGCAACATGCTGCATGGATTAAAAAGCACTACATTTCTTTGGCAGTTCAGTCCGTTGTTTCACATTGCCAACAAGTAAAAATGTGGATTCTAACAAGCTACTTTCAAGCGTATAGTCCTTTCAACTGAATCAGAGCCAGAAGAATAGAAATAGCATTTAAATTAGAGATATTTGCATAAGGAACTTGCCTCAATGTGCAAACAGCCTTATCTACCATTTGTTTCCCAGGGGAATGCCAGCCAGCAATTAATTAACTGGCTAAATTATTAAAGTTCCAGAATCATAGCCACTTACCAATTCGGTCTCCCAGAAAGCTGGCAACTATGAAAAAGCACCATATGCATTTCAACCATCCCTCATCTGTGTTTTGTCTTTGAACCCATGTACTATAGCTGTTTCCATGACAACTGATGTTGGGTTCATCACTCACATTCTAACAATGTAATTTGCTTTAACAGAATTCTTTATGTGGTTTAACTGGGTGTTAAACACTTGGAAGTAAAACAGAAGGAGAATTATTCCATACAGTCATGGTACACACCTGCTTCCTGCACTAATCAAAAACTAAAATGTGTTTGCTTGCTTAGACATGTAGTTTTAAAATATACAAATTTAGGCTATTACAAAAAAAACAGTATACAGAACCTTATGCGGCCTCTCCTCAACTTGACATTATTTCAGAATTTTCTTACTGGTTGATAAATTGAAGCTCAGAAACCGGTACAGGGCTTGTTCCAATTTCCTTTTGACCTTCTGACAGGAGTTGAAAGCAAATTTACAAATACTGTATGTCTCAAATTGAAATCAATTTGCAATTCTGGTTTTTCTGGGGGTTAGATTAAGGCAGTTATGTGTAAAGGCTTAAGATATACTTTAGGCATATAAAAATAGGTTACAGCATGTACTGTACAGAAAAGGTACTAGATACAAATAGTTGCTGCTTTTAAAAAAAAAGCAATTATGCTTTACATTAAAAATAAAAATGACACTGTACAGTACATTGTTTGTCGTTTGCAACATACTGGATAGGTAAAAAATATTCTCCAGAGGGCTCCTGACTAGTTGAACTACCAAACCTAAGTGTTAAATGGAAGGTCAAAGTATACCCTACAGTCAGGCACTGCTGGTATGAAGCTGGTGGGCTGAGTGCCAGGCTTCACCTGATCAGGGTAGCCTTAACTTGCCATGATTTGCAATATTCTTAGAAAGAACTTTCTCAATTTAAAAGTTGTACTGTGAAAAATGGCAGATGACTGAGGCACATTTTGGAGGATGTCCACCCTTCCCCATCCTCCCAAATGGTATGGGGTTCATATCTGAAAAGATGCGAATAGATGTGTTTACACAAAAACAGCAAAAGGAATGTTTGAAATTAATACAATATTTAACCTATTATATATTACATATAATCTATTAAACACAATTCAAAAGATTTCTTCCTAGAAATGTCCTCAGTGGGTTACTTGCTTAAAATTTTGGTTTTGTACTGTTATGAGCATGAGTTATGTTGGGAACGTCGTAGGCAGTCCTGCTAATTCATCCTGTTAATTTCTAAAAGACTCCACACCCTGTACTGTATGAGATGGTAAAGTGTTTCTCACCCCAGCCTCCAGTTCTACAATGCCTTCTGCTTCCATTTAACTACATTGGCTAGATCAATCTGCTTTTAACACCACATCATGAAGCTACTTACCATGTACAGAGAAGCTCATCACTGTATATCTGTGTTAACCTTCGAACTCTAATTGTGGTATGGCAATAAAAGAGTTATAACTATTGATAAGTAACTATTGAATAATATGTCATCACATACACAAGGAACATACAATATAATTCTGTAATAAAGAAGTTACTGTTCCCAGGATTGTTCCCACAGCAAAAGCAAACTCATTATTCAGGTTTCATGGCCTTAACATTTCAACCAAGGACAGCTCCAATATTAATCTCCTCTTGTTCTGCTTGAACTGGTACTACATTTGAGTTACTAATGACAGTCTTATCATAACTCTTTATTAGTGTGTAAATTATGTAAATGGCCTGTGTTTTTCCAGTGAACATCTTTATGTTTAGTTCTGTGCTCATTCAACCAAGAATCTAATTCTGCCACCAGACGTACTAAATGAACCCAATTGTTAGGATAAAAATAAGGGCTCTAGAAGTGAATCATACTGATTTCACTTGTGTCTCATTCATTACTAAAACTCCTCTCCTAAGGAAATAGCAAATATTATGGAGTGAAATGTTTGCTTAAAATTCAAAAGTCTAACAGCTAAGCCCTTCTGATGTATGATCATTATAACCACTGAAAAAAACACCGTGGTATGAAATGACCAAAAGGCCTGTAGGCAGTTACAAAAACAGGATTAATTATCTGTTGTATATACAGTAAACCAAGTCAAATACACTGGACCCCCCCACTCAGTCTTTTCATAAACAAACTATCTCCTCTCATTAGCAGTGATAACTATTAGAAATTAATGAGAATGGGGCAGACCATCAATCATAGTTAAACCTGAAGGCTAAAGCCTGTAGGCATCCTTGTCATGGTGTCCCACCCCCTGATGCAAAATCACTGCCTTTTTGTCAGAACCTTCTGCTACTGTGTTTAAGGTTCACACTGGGAATGGAGGCAGGTCTTTTCTGGTTGTATCTTCTCTGTGTGTTCATTTGTGTTGTTAAAATTCAAATAAAAAACACAAATAAAAACTTGAATTCTTAGCTACATTAGGCGATATTCTAAGTATTCTCCACTTTATGTTTTATTATTTCTATTTGTGACTTATTCCTTATTAATAAAATTTGCCAAAGCTTTCATCTACAGTACAATAGCACTGTGCTATACATATACAAAAAAGAACAAGGTCTGAGCAGATACTCTTCATTTACTCCTACCTAAGGATAAAAAACGCATTTGATTATCAAGGTATTTTATTTTTAATGAAGGAATATTTGGATGTTTTCTAGATATTGAACATGATTTGGACTGCACTATGGGTGTGGCTTGTTTCTTGATTGTTGTGTAAGCCAGTAAGAAGCTAAGCTGCCCACTGTGTAGGTGGGGACTCTCATTAAATTTCTGTTGTCTGCACCAATTTTAGTACTGCATAATAAGAACTATTCTTCACCATATCACTGCCTCAGTGCACCTGTTTCCTCAAGGTCTCACCTACTTTAAGAGCCCACCCCATACAGTCACAGAGTGAAAACATACGCAGGAAAAAACAAGTGGATGAACTATTACACTTTTCTGATTAATCTCCAAGGTTGTCAGCACATTCTTTTGAATCACATATTTGTTTTTTATGTCATTCTGGTAGAAGCTTTCCAGTTGCTCAGTAAGCCATTAAGTCTTGGCTGTCTTGATCATTGGGAAACCAAAGACTAAAGCACTGGAACTAGTGCATGAACACTGGAAATCTGGGGTGCTCACAATTTTTGGCAGAAAACACGCTTTGAGCCAAAAATCTTTCCATTGAGCACATAGACCACAAGTCATGACATCTTACTATGGTCAGCACTTGATAATCAGGTTTCCAACTTTGTGATGATTTTTGCATTGACAGTCATTCTGCATTAGAAATGCCAGATTGCAGTAACCCATACACGTGTAGTTCATCTCCCAGGATGTGGCAAAACTGACATTGTTTGCAGTCACATGAACCTAGTACTCATTGATGTTGATCAACACAATGGAATGAGATGGTGTGAGCCAACTTCTCTTTAGTAATGAATCAAGCTTTTGTGTAGACTTCCCTGATGGAAGTTAGTGATCAGGCACAGGGAAGCAGATGATAAATTGAAGGATAACATACTAGCTGAGCTGAGAATGCCATATATGCACTGCTTGCCAGACTTGAGCCCCACTGAACATTGTTTGTTGAGTAGCAAAAACATGTGGCATCTAGGGTTCACAGATCAGTTAAGAAGTGCATGCTTGTGCAGGCCCTGTGAGAGGAACGGGACTGAATCAAACAAGGCAGCAGCACCAACTCTATTTATAGCAGAGCATGCATTTCTCTGTATAGCAACAGTATAATAGCATGTACAGGTTGTTGCTTGCAATTGACACACATGCTACAAGCCTGTGATTTTCTCATTTGACCCCCTGTTGGTGACGAATGTTAATCACAATATTCAATTTACTAATTTGTTCAATGTACCTGCAGTTTCTGTCTCCTGATATGATTCCAATAGAGTATCTATAAAACAAACTTTCCAATGCCATCAACAAACAAATGTAACCAACAAGATTGCTGCAGCTGTAAAGAAAGAGTGATGGAACATTCCACAGCAAAACTAATTTTGTAAAGAAATCAATTAAAATATTTGATTGAATGAGGGTTGAATGATGGTACTATGATTAGCACTGCTGCCTCACAGTGCTGGGGCCCTTGGTTCAATTCTGGACCTGGAGTGCTATTTACTTGGAGTTTGTATTCTTCTGGGTGCTCTCCTTTCTTCCTACAGTCCAAAGACATACTGGTAGATTAATTTGCTTCTGAAAAAGATGGCCCTAGTGTGAGGGTGTTTGTGTTTGTGTGAGTATGTTCTGTGATGAACAGACATCCCATCCAGGGTGAATCCTGCCTTATACCCTTTTCTTGCTGGGATAGGTTCTGGCTCCCTTGTGACCCTGTATTGGATTAATCGGTTAGAAGATGGATGGATTTGATTAAATCCATGAGTACTGAGTGGTCTTTCTTTTGTATATCAGTATACATGCATATAGAAATATACATATTATATACATTTTACATGCACACTCACATCTGAATTGCAACAGATGTGAATGTATACTCACATTGCAGTACAACTGCAGTCACTGATGGAGTAATAAGATGCAGGAGTAGTTCCAGCTAATTGGCCACTTTCAGGAAAAGTGCTGTTTTTGCTATAATGCATTTATTCCACTTTAATTGTCTTGCTTCCCAATTATACTGTGTTCACAATGAATTGATTTTCTTCATGCTAACTGATCTCAGGACACACTAAGCTTTTGCCAAAGCACAGCACACTCTCAGATCTTCAAAGCCTTTGCAGATTTTTAATGCTCAGCCTGTAATATTGATTTTCAGCTACTGTATATTAACATTTCTTTTCATTTCTACACTACATCCTTATTTGATCACATACAGCATATTCTAAATATCTGTAGAGAAAAGAAGATTGGTGGTAAAGAATGTTAATTAAAAATACAGTACATCACATTAATACAATGATAAAAAGATGCAGTAAATGTCTCATACAATGTGCATTAACTATAAATTAACAGTACAAAAATATTACTAAAGCCATGTTACACTAAATGCAAATAGAATGCAGACAGTGGTCATCTGTATCTTAATCTTTTTTGTTCCATAATTACAATAAAAAACTGATGAAATGCATATTTCTTGGGTATAAAAATCATGCTCTCCCCACGGGCCTCTAATCTTTCTGCATAATGAAAAGCTTTGCATGAATTACGCGGCTCTTAAAAACACTGATGACAAGGATGGTAAAACAATGACTGCAACTTATGGGCTATCAGGAATAGATAGAAAGCAAAAAGGAGAAAAAGTGAATGAAGGCTCTCTGGCTCAAATCATCTCACTTATCCTGGAGATTCTTCTACTTACAGTAGTAGTGAAGTGCTTTCTGCGAAGCCTTTCATTCTGCAATCCCTAGTTGGATTTTCGGTAGTTACATTACTCAAATCCATGTTGTTTTCCATTCTTTCCTCTTTCTGTGATTTTACACATGAAAAATGCACTTCCAAAAGTTACTGTGCAGCACAATGCTGAGTTTAATAGACTTTCTCTAACAAAACTAATGCAGTCAATTGCAAAATACATGCATTAAGTAGTGTATAGAAAAAATATTAATTTTGCCTGTTGAAAGTTTTGATTCAAGGTTACAGAAAATGATTACCCTGAAGTTTTCATTCATGCACATCAGATGTGTGGGGAATGGAGACGTAATGATGGCAAAGCCAAAGGAAAACTAATAATCAAATTGGTGGAACTTTAATCACTAAAATATTTATACAAGTAATTACACTTTTATAAGATTGAAAGAAAATAATATTTCAAACAAAAAATAATACATTAGCCAATCTTTAAAGTTTTTCCATGTCCTTGAGAATTAAAATTGAAAAGACAATCTGGTAGTTTTGCCTGGAGGAATGACCTGTCGCTGCTTCGACAAACTCGCTGTTTAGTTTTAGTTCACAAACAATATAAGAGAATATAAAGGAGGGAATCAGATGTCTGGCTTTTAACAAATATTTTGTCAATCACCTTTCTTAGCAGCATCCCGACATGAGTGTAGGAATGACACCCAAATCTTTGCTAAGAAAAAACAAAAGTGTCTTCCTAGTGCTCTATGTCCTGTGTCTGTTATGTTAATGTGGTTTCATTTTGTGTTTTCTTGTCAGTTCAAAATGTACTCTTTATTTAAAGACAAAAGCTGATTTCTTATCTTTCTATATAACTTCAAAGCAGTGGCATGAAAACATTTGCATATTTTAGTGGCTAACAAGGATTAGCAGAAAATGTCGGGATTCTATTTCCTTAGCTTCCTGAGCTATTGCTTCAATGAAAAAATGATAGTGTCATACACATTAAAGCACATACTCTCCTAAAAAGTATATATAGTACCTGGAAAATAATGTCTTAACAACATTGTGGGTGAACTGTACTGTATGACATATAGTAATGCAGTGTAGCTGATCATTAGTTTTGGAGTGATATAACCTGGCTGCGGTCTGCATCATAATTATCAAAGACCAGAAAGTGACAAAGACCAGAAATCTCTTGTTCATTAGAATAATGCAGTATTTACAATTTGTATACCATTCAGAAAACAATAAGAACAAATTTCCTTGTAGACTTAGGTTGATGATGTTTACATTACAGAGCATATAGTTAATATATTTATCCAATTTATTCAGTTCATTCTTCGTGATGGTTGTTTCACTACACAGTATACATATAGGATTAAGAACTAATTTAATTTCTTACAAAAAGATATACTCACTTGGAGTTTCAGGTGATGCAATGGTTTCACTTTGTATTGCACTTTAAATTTCA
This sequence comes from Lepisosteus platostomus, assembly GCF_059453375.1. Taxonomy (NCBI): domain Eukaryota; kingdom Metazoa; phylum Chordata; class Actinopteri; order Semionotiformes; family Lepisosteidae; genus Lepisosteus; species Lepisosteus platostomus. The sequence continues at coordinate 22,174,827 of NC_142617.1, forward strand.
CCACACATTGTTTTACTGTAAATTCAAAGTAAGGTCTTATACAAATGTGTGATGCAAATGCTTGTAGGTGCCTTATTAAGATGCTGAAATTCTGTATTTAATAATGCCTCAGCCAGCTGTTTATTATCTAAAATACCTTCAGCTATTTGTGCTTGCACTTCTAGTCTCAGCTCACAATTTTGATGCCTGTATTCAGGCAAATGGATTTCAACTGAGAGCTCAAATTCCCTCTAGGAGCTAGGGGTCACTACACAAGAGAATTATATTTCTGTGGCTGTAAATAGTGGTTCAGCAGGGGTTCTTCTATTTCAAAGAGGAAAATGCGAACAAATCTTTCCTTTGTGGATTTAATTGGACACATAGAGGTGTCCTTCCCTTTAAAGACCTTTTGGTGAAAAGCGGATTCTTTCTTAGAAAGCAGTTTAAAGTTATTCTGTTTCTTTAGTGCTTATTACTCTATCGTATTTTAGCTTACTCACTCTCTAAGGTCAGGTGCATTGCAGGATCCTATTAAGATGGTACATGATTTCTGAAACTCTACTAATCTTTTCACCATGAGTTTAGGTTTCCAAAAACACAGAGCTAAAGAGAAAATAACTGGGAAAAACAGACAAAATGCAAAAAACTATACAGTAGAAAAAACAGAATGCAGGAAACAAAACATTGCTTGCTTTCCTAATAGGGTTGTGCATTTCATTAATTCAGACACAATAAAATTTAAATTACAACTACTGCAACCACAAAGTCCCTCATGAGATCCCACCAGTACAGCAAAGAAATATTGAGGAATTGGAAATTGTCTTTAATTGTCATTCTGCAACGTTTCATCTGTAAGTTTTCCATTCAGCTTTGGTGATTTTTCAGTACATTGCATCTCTGTGCTGAAGCTCAAAGTCTGAAGACACTGGACCCTGGAAATCCAGTGATAGTTTACAAACAATATATATTTGTGGATTTAAGAAATTTATATAACTAAAAAAAGTTATTGTTGTTATAGTTATTAGAGTTATAGTAATAGTTATTACTGTACCCTTAATTGTTTACCTTGCTTTTTTTCTTTACCCAAAATCCTGTTAATCTAATTTCTTTTCTGGGCATCAACGCAAACAAACATTATTCTATATTTCAGTGTATACAGGGTATCTGACCCTGAATGCTTAGTTTCTAGATAGTGTGTTTAAGCTCCCTCAAAAAAGATTATCTCTATTCAATGTGCTTATTGTATATATTTCAATTTCATCGGGACTATTATAGTATCAGTTGTCCACCTCATCCCCACAGCTCCGCCGTTTACATCTCACTTAGAACAGGTCATTGTTCTGTTGTCTGACTTCCTGCTGCATTTCCATCAATGGTCTTGGAGAAAACAGTATACAGTATATAATTTAAGTTGATTTTTAATCAAGACTGTACTGATCAAACTGAATAATGATATTTATGAAGGAAGCTGAATGCCAGCAAAACTAGTAAAGGACATTTTCCATTGGCTGGGGCACTCAAGGACATCAATTATCTTCTTGTCAGACTACTTCAGTGTGGCTTTAGCCTTGTGCTTTAAGGCTATGTTCTGCTATAGTGTAAATGTCTTACCCAGTTTAGATGCTTGTGTCCCACAAACAGGTTTTCCTCTTGGATTCTCCTGCACTTACAGTACTTCCATTATACACCAACTATTTCAGTGTACAGTTGGGTTTGCACCACACATAACACACTGTATCACACATTGCATAACAGTTATTTTTTATTGCATATGACCACAATATCTATATTGTACATAAAGGCTTCTTTTGTGCCACTCATCTCTACAGGCAGCTTTGAGAAAGAGAAAAGTGACTAATTTCAGACAAATCATTTTGAAAATCAACTTCCCTGCTTGCTTAATTTCTGTTTGGGGAAGCAGCTTCATCGTGGTACTGTCTGGGTGGTATGATGCCAGTCTTAATGATGGAACTTACTACACTCAAAGTGATATGCCACATTTCATGATCCCTGTATCACTTTATGCTTGACTAATTTTGAAAGCTTCCTGGTTTTAATGGTATATTTCTCACAACACTACATGAGATGTGGCTTGAAATTCAAAATCTATCTAAGGGAATTTGTAGAGAAAAACATTTACTAACAAGCTAATCTGCTATGAATATCAAATTCTTTAAAGTCTTCAAAATCCTGAACAGTATGGAAAAATTCCAAACTCCTAACAAGGACATAAGAAAACATAGGACTTAATTTGAATGTTTAGAAAACAAAAAGAGCCGACATAAAATATTCGACACAAAGTGAATTACAGGAGTTTGGAATAAGATATTGTGGTGCCATGGGGGAAGTTGACACCGCATTGAGCGTGGTCAGACTCTCATTCTCCCCTGTTCACGCCCCTTTATAAGCTTTTTTGTGTTTCTTTTCTTTCTTTCTTACACACACTCTCCTCCGAGAGTGGTGATCACACTGACCCCCTGATCGGGGTAACAGGATACATGACTCCACATTCCATTGCTTCTGGGCCCTTTACCTTTGGAGTCTCAAGTTCAAGTTCATCCTGTTGTCCTCACTGCTAGGAACCTCCTGCTCCCAGACCCCAACACGGAGACTCCTGCTCCTATTCCATTAGGTCACCATTTCATACTCAACCAGTGCCTTAGACTCCCAGGTCGGCCTCCAGCCTTGATGTCCTCTTCTGATGCCACCAGGTTGGGTTACACAAACACACACTACCTATATCACCGAGTCTCTTCCGCAGTACACACCATGCCGCGATCCAACACACTGTCCGTCTCTAACACACACTCACAAACCTTCTGGCGCCTCACTTACGCCCTTAGGTTATGGACTCACAGCTGCCAGCACATCTCACTGTGCCCAGCTACCCCGGCACTACACCATGCAGCTGCCAGCGCACCTCACTGTGCCCATGCCACCTCTGCACTCCCAGATGGTGCAGCTAGATAGACCCCACTCACTTCCCCAATACCAATGTATTGCCAGGGGGAGGGCCCCTCTACCACACAACCCACTCTGGACCACATCCAGTGCACTAACTCACTAATCAAATCACAACTCACTCATACACAACAGCCCAGCTTTCACACCCTAGCAGGATGCTGTCCCTTTAAAACTTTTGACGATCTCATAAAGCTCCATTTCTTCTATCAGTCTCCTTGCAGACTGACGTTTTCACTTTTCCTCGCAGGCTATTCCTCTCACAATCCCCTCCGGAATTGTCGTTCTTCTCTACCGCATCACGGGGTTACCACAGCAGCTAATCAAGTCTTTGATAACTCATACTGTACACGGCGGCATGCTCTTCTAACATCGTCCCGACTAGTAGGGTCTCATACCTGCTACTGTCATGCTTCAGCCCGGCTCTCTCAAAGCACAGCCTCCGCATTCCTCCTCTCACCACTGCAGCCACAGCAAGACTGAGGTCCTCTCTCCCACCCACCCTTAAACCACTTCTACACCTGCCGTTCATATGCCAACTTCTAATCTTTAAGCTTTAGCATATTCATATGTTCTAAATGCATGACAAAAATCAGATAGTTCTGGCAAATGGACAATGCAATAGTTTAGTATTGTAGCGCTCTCGGGTTCTCGTGGGTATGCGCACTCGCCACTACTGCCTCAGGTCGGCCCCCCTGCTGGGGACTCAAACCTTGGCCTCCGGCATCACTTAACAGGGACCCAGCCAGTTGAGCTAAAGGGAAATCTCTCCTCCGCCCGGCGGCTGAGGACCCTGCTATCCACAGGGAAGAGAGGTGAAGTCATGTTTACATGTTCAATACACAAAATACATGCATTTTTCTAAATATACTGTATGCATCTTTTTGTCTAAAATATTAAATGTTACTACTTATAAGACAATACAAGAACCATGTTGTCAGTTGGTTTTACATATCTTAAACACAGAAGCACTGCCATTACTTCCCTCTGACAGCTCGTTTGGTGACCGGTTGTTTTATTTACTTTTATGCAGCAGGGTATGATCAAATAAAATATTTTTTGTAACAATGTTTCCAAACCAGTGGTACAGTAGATCTACAGATCAATACCTTTTACAATCAACTGCTTTCTTCCCCTCCAATATGTATAATGATTTTGGCAAGGAAAGCCAGCAATTGGATTTCTCTGGGCAAGTGGCGATGTGTCACTTATACATTAAATCTTAAACAGATTTCAATGCTAAATTAATTAAAGTACCTCACAGATCATTTTAAAACAGAGAGCTGGACCTGTCAAATTATACTAGTAAAAAATATAATTTGTTCAATGTTATTAAATTAGTACACCTATAAAGAAATCGATATTGTTAGCTCTTAATGTGTTTCAATGGTTTACTTTAATCCTGCAGCATCACCTAATTATTCAGTAGTTTAACCAAATTTGTTAATTCTTTGGTATGTAGGAAGTCTGATTGAAACAAATGCACAGGTATAGCATGGAAATGAATTTGAGGAGTAAAAAGTAATCTTACAACATTTTACAATACTGGTATGAAAGAGTTTGCATATGTGACTCTAGAGCAACTAGGTATGGATCTCAAGGGCCTCTATTGCATAGTGAACACTGAACAGCAGCCAGGTGGTTACACATTATTCAGTCAAGGACTAAGGGCAAAAAAAAAGGGGATTCGGTATTAGTATTGATGGATCCTTTATCAGATTCAGGGTCCTACTGTGTGTAGAAAATTGTTGTAATATCAAGTTGGTATAAGATGGTATAAAATAAAATCTGATTGTAAGAGAAAACAGACTTTTATAAATGAATAAACTGCCTTGAATGGTCTTACTATTCACATTCAGGAACTACAGTAGGACGTATTAATTAACGGTATTAATGCAAGAGGCCCTTGAGTGTGCTCTGTGATTCTATTGGGTGACAGCAAAGAGCAAGGCGAAATGCAGACAATTGATTCTCCACTTATCAATTTACTGCTTATTCTACATCTTGACATAGAGCTTATTCATCAGCTTCACATAAAGCTCTCCAGTCACTGATAGCAAATCAATACAGAGTAGCTACCTAAGGGTTTGATCAAGTAGGAACAAACTATACAGTATGTAAAACCAGCTAGAACAAGTTTGGAAACTGATATTCACAAGGTATTTCAAGAAATTAGATATGAATTTAATTTACTAATAAGGTAATTGCCTTGAATTTAAGAACAGTCAGTAGGATTCTGTGGTACACTGTGATGTAATCTGGGCACAAAATAATGTACTTTCAAAGTTATGGAATAAAGCAGGCACTCCACTCAGTTTCTGCTTTATTAGAAAACGTTATTTGAAAAAAATACCCACTAATTACCAAAGATGTATCCTAAAGGATCACACTTTTTACTTACAGGCACAGTACATGTACTGTAAATAATTTGTAAATCATGTACTGTAAATCACTACCCCTGTTTCTTGCACTGGAAGAATTTTATTACTTAGCCCATGAAGCCAAGCCACACCACAGCTGAATAAACTGCTCACTACATAAAATGTTAACAACATTGTTTATGTACAGTATTCAGTAAGCTGTTGTTGCAACTGTTATATTTTCATTGTGCATAAGTTTGTAATGAAGAGGAAAAAACATCCACTCTCATGATAATAGGTGGGGAATTTCTTTTCTGGGAAATTTAGTGAAACTTCATAGAAATAGATTACTAAAAGCCAAAACCCATTAACATTACATGGTTAGATTCTAGGCAATGCAACATTTTTACCCTAACATTCAAAGGAAGTGTGTGATATTCGTACGCTAGATGGGGTGATGGAGTCATTGTAATGCATACACTGTTGCTCCTTATCAAGAAAGCTTATTGAAGTATTTTATTACAATTTCTGTTGTAAAGTATGAAAACAAATGAAGGAGCCCTTATGTTAATCTGAATTATATTCTAATAATACCTAATTCTAACAATAATATACCTTTAAAATTGTTTCATTACTTATAGAGGAAGCTGGCTCTTTACTGCTGAAATATTTACAGTACGTTGGCATTTAATTTATGGAATTAATTACATACACATAGGTTTACATTACATATAACCCCCACAACGACACACATCTTTCCAGTCTATTACCTTTTAGATAATAACAATATCAAGCATATATATATATAGTCATTTATCAAACTACAGTGTATTTTGACTTAATACTGATAGCATTCATTTGAGGGAAATGTGTGTTCCTATGCAATGGTCTTGAATGAAACTGAATTCAAATGAGCTACAGCATAATGCAAAAAACAAAAGCCTGAGCAGCCGCTTGACCATCACAGCTGTAGTCTGCATTTATCAGCTGCAGAAAAAGCTATACAAGTGGAGCTCAAAGTGACATGCCATGAAGGCTGCAATAACCTTGACTTGGACACGGAATCAGTGTGATCAGAGTCAGCACAAATTTTCAGCACACTTCCTGACAATAAATAAATGAAGTGTCAAGTCCCATTTTGATCACTTTCTGTAATGACCTTGGATGCATGCAAATGGAAGATTTATTCACTGGGAATCCCCACAGTAACTGCATTTGGCAATTGTGAAATTAAGAGAAGCTCTGTTCTTAAACTGGATTTTATGCCATTGAACATTACAGCAGAGTGCTGATGTTGCGTTCCCAGGCTGCAGGCTAAAGACCACCTGGATCTGTTAGTGCACCATGACACAGCTCTGATTCCATTTCTTTTATTCATCTAAAGCTGCCTTTGAGGTACAAATTTAAAATGAGCCCTGCACACTTATCTGCAGCAGTTTTGTAGGAGGAATATTCAGAAATCAAGTGGCATTCCAAAATGTGCAGCAGGGCAAGATAAAAACTGGTTAGGGATGACATTGAGAGGGCAGCGATGACTTGAGAATTCAGGGGCTGAGATGGGTGAAAATGTCCATGAATCAACAATATTTTTATTTCACCACAAAGGGGGATAGTATGGAAGTGGAAGGAGTTTATTTCTCTTTATTTCGTGCTGACAGTTACTATAACTTATCTTATACTTCAGTCTTCAGTTTGAATACTTTCAATAAAATATTAAGCTTACGTATCATAATGTGTATGCTTATTTGTACAGCTGTAGTTACTGCAGGGTTTAGCCTCATCTCTCTTGCCTTCTGTAGGAGGTTGGGGGTTTTAATTAGCTTTAACAATTAGAAGTTGTAACAGTAAATTGAGAGAGTACTTGGCGACTGTTAGGATCCAACCAAACACAAGAATTTATAGCCTCAGATTGTGGATTATACAAATACAATAGAAGATTTATTAATGTAACCAAAACAAAACAAACAACAACATAATAGAATATTTATCTGTGAAATCATGCTATGAACATGAATGATGGTTGTTCACACAGGGATTACAAAAACTGCAGTCCTAATTTCTCAGACCGGTTATTAAATCTTGATATCAAAATAAATTCATTGACATTATAGAAAAAAATACAAATTACGAATTCAGCACAAAATTGTGAACTTTGTGAAAGTACTCTAAGTCACCATGTTATCACAAACCCCTGGTCTTGCCACGGGCAAGAGAAAGAGTTTGCACAAATTACGATGTGACGCGGCCCTTCCTGCTCACTAGTCACTATCATGACTAAGGTAATGTGATATATGAACAAAGAAGTACAGATGTGCAGCAGATATGTTACCACAGAAATGTCCTAATGTAATCTGCATGCAAGTAAGTAGTATTTGTTGGCAAAACTGTCTCAAATCAAAAGCAATATTTCTATGACATTAAAAGAGATGTATTCACAACCCTGCTTGTTTAATAAGGATGCATCACATCGCCTGAAGTTTTGTTGCCTTGTTCTGAATTGCAGAATATGGTGCTACACATACAGTACCTGGAAATTTCATCTATATTGGGAGTCTAGCTGGTAGGTTCTGTCAGTTTCATATAACTAAATCACATTTATATTCTCAGACACAAGTAAATATGCATTAACTACTGTACATTAGCTAAACATCAAACTTGCGTATGTAACAAAAATAGTTTAACTTTAGAAAATTATAATGTGATTAATGAAGCAATGCTCTACAATCTGTTGGCCAAAGGAGTGCCGGGATTTTCCACATTGCCTGCCACATTTCCATTCATGTTTCACAGGACCCACAATGGGAGCCAGTTGCTTAAGTGGTACTCACATCACTCTGCATTTTCCCTGCAGTGGTTGTGGAATTTTTCCCTTGGTGTGAGCTCTGGTGGTAGGGTTTGCTGCTATGCCGGGCTCACAGTCCTTATTGGGTGCTGCAGCTGGCCAGGGGCCTATCAGCTCAGCCCTGTACCCTGGAGCTCTGCACAGCTTGCCAGCTTTGGTGGCTTTTCCCTTGCCTTGCCCTGTCTCCATCCCAGTCCCCAGCCCGCACTCTTACTGCCCTGGTTTTCCTCCCTGCACTTGTCCCAGCGCAGCAGAGTCTGTTATGTACTGACCACTACCCCTGAACTTTAAACCCCTTGTTCTTGTGTCTGAAACACTTCCTTTCCTGCCTCTGCCATCCTCGTGGGCATCACAGCTTAACAGTAATTTCACAAAATGGGGCACCATAGGGTCAGAATACAGTTGCAAGACACTGTATACTGAAAGACATTAGATATGCAACAGATGAGTAAAGGAACTAATTTGCATTTGCAATGCATTTTATAAAGCCTCTCAGTATAAAGTTTATACATTTTTATTATAATGAAACAGGGCCATGGAATGGACAGCAGAAGAGTGCTGAGAATGCACATTACAGCAAAAGCAATAAATACTCTAAGAGTAGAGTATCAAGAACATGACACAATCTCTGTGAAGATGTTCCCAGGGTAATGCTGTGCAGCTGGCTTACTTGCTGCTGAAAACAGATCTGAAGCATGTGTCATTATGGATACTGTATCATTGACCTCACTTTAAATGAGACTCAGTGAATCAGTCTTTACACAAAAGTAAATCATGACCAGCATAATCATTCCATAAATATTGAATGTTGTCTGACTTATTTTAACTAGTGACTGTCACTAGTTTGTTTTCAACATTAATAAGTATTTGTTCTTTCACATTTTCTTTTGAAAAATAATTGTACACATGCAGTATACAATATAATCTACAATAGAATATGATTCATTATAAAACAAATAAACATAATTCAAACTTAAGTACATAATATTCCATTTAAAAAGACAAATGTATAATTTCAATGGCCCCTGAATACATCTATAGCTATGATGTTAAGCTACTGACAAAAAAAAAAACTTTTCATCATTTTCATCACAATATAATAATATGGATTAAGTGTCTGCTTGTAAGCTTTGAATTCAGGGTCACAACTCTTGCTGTAATAGTAACTGTGGGGTTTTAATTCTGATTCAGGGATGATACTCCTGCCTCTGTCAATAGTATAATTATTAGAAGATGAAGTGATTAGATAATTGCTGTGAAAACAGCCTATAAGGGCACAGTTGGAGCATTTTTTAAAGGGACGGCTTCCAAGGATGACAGTATGGTGACAGGATGATTAATAGCAAGAAATGCAAAGGTCTAGTAAATCGTTTCTTTGATAAGCTATTCAGCTCCGAAGCACTTGGAATCTATAAAACTTAACAAATGTGTGAGCTACTGATTCAAGTGCCCAATCAATGTCCATCTGACAGACATGAGGCTTTGTATCTGAGCAGAAAGACTTGTCAGAAATCTAAACTGCATTTATCTATGTTAATATATAACTTCATATCTAAGTTGCAAGTACTTTTAAAGTATGATAAATGAAGGCTCCTATAAGGACAGAGAAGAGTCTATTGTTTCTAAGCATTAACCTCAGGCTTATACTGAAAATGTAAAATAATGAAGCTATCGCTTTAAGTCAAGTCATATTACAAAATAAAGTCTTGTTGCCATCTCATCACTGGTACACAAAATGAACGACACTAAATTATGAGGCTTACATGAATAATGTGGTATCGTGTGGGAGAATATATTGTAACAGAAGTCAGTCTTGATTTATTTAGAAAAATACTGCAGTAGAAAAGTATTGCAGTGGGAAGCAGCATCAATGAGCCTGTGCCACAATTTTGCAAGACTTTGCTCTAATCACTGAATTAACTGATTAAAAATTTGGAACCTCTTAATTAAACACATTGCTTGACTGTATTGATATGTCCACAATTTAGCTTTGTGTATGAAGATTCTCCCATTTCTACTATGTGAATCTCCCTTATACTGTAGTTGTGCAATGCCAGATCCATGGGTCACCTGCTTTACACTGTTATACCATTAAACACCAGTTCTCTATCTATATAGAAGCTGCGTCTGTGGCAAAAAAAGTCTATGTGACCACATACAATAAAGAAGGTCATAGTTACCAAAGTGATCAAGAAAACATTTTCCTTTAGATGAATTGCATGTACAGTATGTAGATAATGGTATACAGTATGGGTGATACTGAGGCTTGACCATGTGATTAAATAATCAAAGTAAACTGAATACCCCAAAAATACCCCTCACAGTTAAAATTCAATTTAAAAATTCAATTTGACCACAAAACTCACCAGGACATGTTGGTTGTGAATAGATGAATGGATTTTTATTTCAACTAATTAAGAATAGAATCTGCAGAATTTTTCACAATGATTTGATGGATTTAGAGCATGCAGCCCAACAGTAATACAAGCATATAAAACAAACATAAACATACCTATAGCACAGCACCTGTCTGGTTTAACAGACTTAAAAAACTTACTGTGTGCAATGGCATTTAAAATAGTATTAAAAAAGCACATCAATCTCACGTCAGCCCCATAAGTCTTAAGCTGTCAGCTGGGCACCATTTGTGATTTGTTTCTAAATTAAAAAAAACATCCCCACCAGCATAAAGGCAAAGAAAGAAGCCGTACTCAGATCTGACATCTCATGTACAGCCGAAATGCTGTTCTTCACATATTTAGTCTTTGAAAACTACAGTAACAAGGGAATTGAAATGAAAGAAAATAATTTTAAAGTCATGTAAAATAATGACTCTTTTAGCTTCTCATCACGTTTTACAAGGAAAAGTTAATTACCTACATAAACTGATTTCAGAGTCAGGATGATATTGTTAAGCTGCAGCTTCTGTGTAAACAGGGATGTGGCAAATGGCAAGGCAAGAGTTCCAAACCCTGAGGCTTCAGAGAGACTTGGAGGCTGAGAGGCTTAGGAGAGCATTATGTGAAAAAATGATCCAGGCTGGAGAGGTGAGAGAAGTTGAGTGAATGAAGGTTTCTTAACCAGCAGGAGAAGGCTGCCTGTTTAGCTGCACCAGACAGGTTGGAGAAGAGGACCCTGGCAAGCAGGGATGTGAAAAAAAGAGCTGCCAGGTGTCACACCAACACTGGCAGTGGATTGCAGCCCACGGCTGTCATGGGAGAATGCAGCATTCCCACGACTGAGTGATTTGTACGCCAGGGCTCTGATTCAAACATGCTTGGGACACCTTTGGATTAAGCCTTCCCCCTATCAAGCCAGTACCTAGTCCTCTAATTAATTAAGTCCTGACTCCTCAGCAAACTCAGCCTGTCTCTGAAGAGAACCGAGCCCCTGTACAGTATTTGGGTTCCCTGCTTGCCTGTGAGGCACATCGGTCATCTACAGCAAGCCGCGTCATAATATCAGTAGGAAGAGGCAGGGACTCCAAGTGGATAATATGGACTTGGAGCCCCTGCCTCTTCCTACTGATGTTATGATGCGGTTTGCTGTAACTGACAGATGCGCCTCACAGGCTGAGTAAGGTTCAGTAATGACAGTGAAGAAGGCTGGGGAGAAGATGGCTTGGGGGTGACAGTGGATTGTAAAAAGGGTTGAAATATTGAGCCTGCAGAAAATGCTTTTCAGAGGACTGGCTACTGCTTGTCTAGAGGACAGCAAGACCCCACTGAATTAGTTCTCAGAGTTTTCTTATATAGCCTAAATAATAGCCTTCTTAATTGTCTGATCGAATTTGGGATTGACTACCAGATTGAAAGACAGGAGGTCCTGTGTCCCAATCGCATTTGCATGGGATAAGAAAGAAGCTCAGAGCTCGTATGAATATTCGGATTGCTCCTGACAACATGAGGATGTGAGCTGCTCCCAGCCAAGGCCTAAGAGAGATTTCAATTTTGTTCTGTAAACAGAATTAAAAAAAACTAAAACAGAATGGCTACATTCAGATACTTTAAATTATTTTTAAAGTTCTTTATTTTTTCAATTCAAATGCTTTGGAATAACAGGGAGCCTACTTGCAAGAAAATAAATACTATGGCGTGAGGGAGATTTTAGTGGCGATATAAATAGCAGATATGACACATCCCTTACCCAACGTTCATACCCTCTTCCTTAAATGAATGGCTACAGTATATATCCTAAATATATCTGAGATTTATCCTAAATTAAATTCAATACTGCAAATTCAATTAACAAAAAAATGGTTTATTCACCATTAGAAAATGCATGTTGTGAAAATGTGATTTACACATTTGTACTGTATTCTAAAATGCTTTTATGTAAGCCTTAATCTGTTCTCACTGTTTCTGGAAACAGTTTTTTTTTTTCAGTTCCTTACTCATGGAAGTCACTGTCATGCAGTCAGTTGTCAAGTCCTTCCAGCCTCCTTGGGTTCCAAGTACTGTGCAAACGGGAAGGTTGCCAAGTCCTAATGAGTCTGTTACTGCATCAGCAGAATATGTAGTGCAGACCAGCAGTCTACAATCAACAAAATAAAACGGCACAGAAAGTGTTCCCTCACAGGAGCTGTTGTAAGTCAAAAAGCATATACCTGTACCCTAAACACAACTCCCAGCCCCATTCCTTTGTGTCCTCCCAAATGGAGCATGTGGCCTCATTAATGGCAAATAACTTCATTATTTATGCACCAATTTCAGGTAATGTGATTGTTGCAACAAACTTCAATCAAAAAATGTTAATCACCGAATAGCACATTATTTTCTGAATGTTTTTAAGTTGAGAATTATTAAGTCACACAAATGTTTGTAATGGTATTACCAGGACTGGAGATGAAAGGTTCAAACATCTTCAAAAGCACCCCCAATTTGCCTTCAATAGTTCTTTCTGAACCAACCTGTGCCTTAGTGTAAATGATTTTCCTCATCTCACAATGTGTTTGCTGAGAATATAGAGTGAGGCTGTATTTTTCATTAAAGAGAACAGCTCATCCTGCCTCCAGCATCAATTGATTACTAAGGTTTTACACCTGTGTTTTACCAAAATTAAAATAGGATAAATTGTGAAAAAGGATAAGAGATGGGATTTGCCAACTTTCTAGTTTTATTTTTCAGTGAGATACTGCCACTGCCAACTTCAAATAAAGAACTTTCTTCAAGGCTCTTTTGAATATATGTGTTGATGCATTAATAACAAAGTTTTAGCCCCCTAAAGAAAGGAACTTCAGCCTCTGAAGGAACTCTATTCCAGTTTGTCTTACACTTATTCTAGGCATGCAAGTACTGTACTGTACCTCTTATTTCTTAAAGTGGCAGTTTAGCTCTTCTAGTGCCTGTGTGTCCAAAAGCACTAAGTTCTGCAAGCTTCTCGAAAGACAGCATGAATTTTAGAGGCTACTGTATATGTTTTGTTTAGCAATTATCAGGAAGAAAACTGTTCCAGTAACAAAGTTTTGTGTATGATGACATTATGAAGACATAAAACATTAAATGTATTCATCAGTGAAAACCATTAATATTTGTTTACCCATCTCTTACATTACTAGAATTCAAGTTACAGTATGTAATTATTTGTAACACTAATTTGATTTATAATCATAATCATGAATACAGAAGAATGAAGCAAAGAAATACTTGTTAATCTTTTATTGCAAAGACTGATAGATAGCTATAGGTATGCAGGGCTACCTTAGAGCATTTTGCATAAACACAAGGATGCTCACTCTAAACTCCTTTGGATAATTTTACAGTGGTCCAATAGAGCTACTGTATAGGCAATGGTCGGAAATCCCAAGAGGAGGGAGAGTGTTCCCCAATTGGACATTGCCCTTAGGTGCTCTACCCTCCTGTACACATGCAATAGTAAAAGAGATAACCTGAAACAACCAGCACTTATTGTGTACGTCAATAAAATTGACTAATTATTCATGCAGCTGTACAAGACTTATGCCTCACAAAGTCCTTGCTGGACTCAACATACCAAGTAGCAGTCAAAAACTGTCAATAGTCAAGTGGTGTGGCAGCTGCCGGATCTGACTTCTATGCCAAGGTGCAGGAAAGGACAGCTCTATGGCCTTGCGGTGATCCTCCACCTCCAATATATCCCTGGAGTTTGGATCCTGTGACTCCATGCTGCTGATGAGGGTGCCAACAACACAGAAGGCCTTGTTGTGGTGTAGAACCATGCACTACACCACACGTCAGGACCTCATCAGCATCCAGTACACTATGCCTGAAAGTTGATATATGGCTGCATAGTGTCCCACCCACTATAAAGTCATTCATCACTTTTCCAACGAATTGACCATTTATTTGAGCTTGTGTGAGGTCAGAAAAAAGAAGCAAATTAATCACTAAATAAAAATTTATCGAAAACTACCAGTATTAACTCTGCAAAATTATTTCATATTAAAGAGAAATCTACTGTATACACAAATTCCCTTAGACAGTTGCATTGTCCCCAACACTGCTCACAGTGGTCAGCAAAATGGGGGAAAACACCCCTCACCTGTACCATGCTACCCCTTGCTACTCTACAGACTTGTGCCCATTAAATTGAACAGGACTAACACAGATAATACAATTGAAACAGCTAAATACAGTAAATTGAACTAGTTAGTAATTCCAGCATTCTCTTATGCAAATAACCTATCTAGCCCTAGGGCTTTCCTGTCCTACAGCAAAGTCTCATGGCACATGATCACTCAAACATGATTAAAACAAAACAAATGGAAACGCATAAAGAATAAGACCTGAGCTCTTGGGGTACAAATAAAATAAAAGGGTGAACTTGATATGTGCTCAAAACTTTCTCCAGGTGTCTGTGGTTTATACTGTATTTCATATACGGTACGCTATTTTTGTTTCATATAGTAGTTTGAGCA
Organism: Lepisosteus platostomus; assembly: GCF_059453375.1. Classification (NCBI taxonomy): domain Eukaryota; kingdom Metazoa; phylum Chordata; class Actinopteri; order Semionotiformes; family Lepisosteidae; genus Lepisosteus; species Lepisosteus platostomus. The sequence goes on from NC_142617.1 coordinate 22,189,864, forward strand.
AAATGTAAAATAAGGAAATAAGAAAGGTCAGTGACAGATATTTGGTCTATGTTGCTCACGTTCCTGCTAGAAGCTAATTGAGCCAAATTTTGTCATGCACTGGAGTATTCTGGGGCCCACACTTTAATCCAACCAATTGATTGTCCTTAACATTTCTTATGCATTATGCAGCAAAATTGATTACAGATGCAAAAGTCCTGAGCCAGTGTAAAGTTGAAATGAATGATATGAGGTTTCAGGAGGGGCAAATAATCCAGCACAAGATAAGGCAGCTAATAAAATGTCAGTTCTTCATTTCCTAAAAGGATGTTGTGTCGGCTTTCAAAATCCAAATGTTATCTACAGCTTCTTAAAAGGCAACACTGTTTTAATGAAATTGGAAGTCTGAGACATTTACAAGACAGTCTGACAGTTTCTCTATTAGTGCACAGCACCTGACATATGGCGTGTGAGTATATTCCTAGCAGGTGTAAGAGATTTCTGTGCCATATACAGTACATGATTAAACACACACTTTTGGAAAAGCAGCTGTAACATCAAAATGACTTTTCATTCTTTTCATGATGTTTCATTCTTTAAGCTCTGACACGATAATTTTTTTAACATGAAAAGTATTCATAAATCTGATTTTAAATATAGCAAATTCTAACAAACATTACATTAGAAAATTAATATTGCATGTTAACTGACAAAAGACTGATGGATTTTAAATGGAACCCTCATAAATCCAAGGTTTCAAGTTATTCTGCTGGATCCATTGTGTATTTTGAGAAGCAAATTGTAAGATTAGACTATTTTGATTTTTTAACAAATTGTTATCTCTTCTCTGGGGCCCCTTGTAAGCAAGTCTTAAAGTAGTCAATTGAGAGGAACTATTATTCCCTTGGAGGTCCGCTCTCCTAATTGCACTCTTATCAAGCTGACACCTGAGGATGCAGTTCTCTAATGTGAGGCCCTTTCCCCCCTAGCTCTGGCCTTTGTAGAAGATGAGCAATATTTCACTGTCCAGATGCTTCATCTGCCAGGGATGAACCATAAAAGCCCAATTTGCAGTACAGCTCCACATGCACACTGCTCATAGAGCCCAGGGACCTCCACAGCTGAATACTCATTTACCATACATTAAAAGGAAAAGTCTTTCAACCTTCCAACTGGATTGTTTCTGACAGATTTCACTGCTTGCTTACTATACTTGTAATTCCGGAAGGGTTTAAGAATGATTTAATATGGCTAAATTTTTTCCAGTTTTAAAAGGGATTGTGTTTTCCATATTAAGTACACTTCATAATTGACAGTACTCCAGTCAATGATGAAGAGTGATTTTAAAATAAATTTAAGCTATGAAATCATAAAAGCTAAACTTAATTTTACATATCATTTTTCTTAATTTTGTTTTATTAGATCACAGATTCAGTTTAAAAAGATGATTTCACTGCACCACACTGACATTTTTTTTGCCAAAGTAACTTTTATCTTACCACGTTATCATAGTGCCTTTTGTAGCTCAAACATCTAGCATCTGTAGTTCCACCATGACCTTCATCAATGTTGGAAACTAAAGACTTTTTCTATATTTTTATGAATATCAAAACATATCTGTACCTTTCACCATCTTAACCAGAATAGTATACACAAAGAAAGTGATTAATTCCAAGTGACTATTAAAAAATGGCTGGATAAGGTAATTAGTTCAATTAGCTATTACAGTATATACCAAATGCACAAAATTAACTGATTGGATTCCTCTTCTTAACCACTATTACATTTTCTCCCAAGAGTTCTTGTAAATATAATACTCTATAATACTTACAAGCTTTAAAAAAGACAACTTTAATTGACAGAGAGAACATTCAGCTGAATAATTACTGTTCAACAAAATAATATAAATACAAAATCCTTGTGTATCCTTGACCTCAATCTTTAATAGTATTAGTTTTGAACAGTAAGGACTATATGAGGGTCTGATTCAAGTATTCCAAAACTTTAAAGGTATTGGTAGGGTCAAAATATTTCTTCAGAATCAGGTGAAACACAAATAAAAGGCCAAAAATGAAAATTAAGTGTAATTAAAACAGAATAGGAGGCTCCTCTTTACACAAAGGGTTATGTTAGTTTTTAGCAAGTTGTATAGACATGATGCCAAAGTTAATGCCCTGGCTTTATTTAAACAACTGCTGGATGAGATTCTCATTAATTTGCTAGCAAATAAATTAGCTACAGTAGCTTCATCAAATGACAAACTTTCTTTTGATTCTTTCTGCAATAGAGGAATTGAAGACTTCATAAAGCAATCTGTTGTGATTGTATTTCTTCTTGACAGTGTAATAGGTCAGGACTGGACAAATAGAAACAAGGCTAATGCTAACAAAAATCATTATATCTCCTTCTGTCATGGTTTGGTCCACCACTTAGAGTATCCATGTTATCCACTCACTTTTAGTTCTATTCAAATCTCGCATGTGCTCCAGTAATTCAATATAAACCCTAAAGAGCCATAACGAATTGGATGTTATTTTTAAGAACAACAACAAAAAAAAGATTTAAATACCCAAACTAATTTCAAAGACAATTAACTAGAAATGTTGTCTTTCTGGTTAGGAAAATCAAACCAGCTCCCTCCTGGAAATAACACTTATGGTAAAGTCAAAGAAGCATGTAGATATTGTAAAACTAAGGGCTCTAAAATCCTTAGAAGGCTTTAATAAATCTCCTTGAAATCAAGCTTTTCTGTAATGAAAAAGAGAAGGGGGGGAGAGGAAATTTGTATTCTCGTGGATCAGGAGCAATTCCCAAGGAATCCAGGTTGATTTCTCATACGGATAAGTGCAGGCTTATGATCCTTCGAAAGCTGGCTCTGACAGAGGGTCTGGCCCAGAGCAGCTCATTAGCCAGAATCTTACCGAGGAAAGATAAAACCCATCAATATTTTATTCCAGAAAATATTTACCGGCATGTTGAGAGAAAGGTGCTAGAAGAAATGCCAGGGTTATAGAAAACCTCATGTTCTTTTCCAAAACAAATGGAATAGAAGATGTGAGAAACGATTCCAAATTCCAAATACCAATGCAACAGAGATACTGGGAAAACAAATTAGAATACCAAACAGCAAAGAATATATTTCATATTTATAAGGAATCTTTGATCTATTATCATTTTAACTTGAATATAAAACCATTTACTGTCATTATTAAAAATAATCTACATATGGTACATAATAATTTACATACATACCAATTTACTGTGCATTTCTTAAAATGAACAATTTGAAATTAATGGACCTGTGACACTACCCAGCACTCGTTAGATTAAATGTGCCCATAATGTAATATTCTTACTCACTTTGAGATTCCATGTGGAAAATATTGAGGGTATCATTACTAGACTCATTAAAGATATAGGTGTGATTGTCACACCACCATGAAAAACAAAGAAAAAACATATTTTTAAACTTTCAGCTGTTTCAAACATCTTAAGACTCAATGGCTAGAACAGATCTGGCCTCTGCTTTCACCACTGGGCTTTTAAAATTTGGAATATGTTTGAAATCATAGACTAGGACTTACTTTACAGGCACCAAATGCATGTTCTCCAGAGTAGGTACAGTAAAGAGTAAAAAACAACAACTTTAAAATCTTTAACACCCTGCACGGTGACTACTACAGAACGCATACTGTACAATAGCAGAGATTCTGTTAATACTAAAACACTGAACTGATGGACAGTGCTCCATACAGTCATTTTCAAAGTTTAAGCTTCTTTTCACCAAACTTTCAATTTTTTGCCCTGAAGCCCTCATTTTATATTGTGTTTAAGCAAAAGTACTGCATAACGTTTAAGAGAGAGCACTGCCATGACAAGGTACATCTCTAATCTCTTTACACAGCAGAATACACATATGAAGTAGGCAAATAAACAACTATAAAACAACAAAAACAAACTCACAAAGTACAGTACTTCAGGAGGGACTTTTAACTCATTTTGTATACTTCAGCATTATCTTACATTTTCTGAATGTACTGTACTATACTGAAGCTAATATCTGAACCATATAAAACAGATAATGTCTCAGGAGACAGCCTGTAAAAAAATCTAAAAAGAACAGATAGTACTTCAGAATTAAATCACTTTTTACTGAACAAAATGCAATAATTAACAAGCAACATCATGTAAGCCTTACCATAGAGAAAGAGTATGCAGTCAGCAAAACAAAATATACTCCAGTTTAAAATGTTTAAAATGATTTTTACAATCAGGGTATTTCATAACATTCACTTGTAAAATACAATTTTTAGGCATGTTCTTCAAACAGCTGATTTTCAAGTAATTTGTCTTTCTCAAGAAGCTAGGGTATTTGAAACATTGTACATTATATTATTATTTATTTGAAGATTGAAACCTCTTGTTCTCCCTTTATAATATGTGAACATGAGGTTAGACATCAGCTCTGCAAACAAAATGGTAGGAGAGCTGGAGGACCAGAACATGTTTCAGCTGCTACTTTAAAATCATGTGTAGATCATTTGTCACCTATCTTTACTAAGGTATTTAAGGTATTTAAATACTAAGGTATCTGAAGTATTTACTGCAACAGTCTAGGGTTCCTGCTTGTTTAAAGTCTGTTGTTATTATCCCAGTGTCAAAGAAATCAAATGTAATATGTCTACATGATCACAGGCCGGTGGCTCTCACTCTAGCCATTATGAAAGTGTTTTAGTGGTTAGTATGTAGATATCTGCCTAACACCCAGATAGATGTGCACCGATTTGTGTACAAGGTAACAGATTTGTTGAAGATGCAGTCTTTGCCTCCATTTCAACTTACAACACCTTCTGGTCCCAAGTACTTATGCACTGGTCTTGTTTGTAGGTTACAACTTGGCCTTTAATACAATTGTTCTTCAGAGGCTTTTTCAAGCTAAATGACATGGGTATAAATCAATAAATTTGTTTCTGGATTTTATATTTTTTGCAGATGTCCCTGGCAGAGCAAAAAAATGATGAAGTAAGTAAAACCCAAGGCAATCTTTGATTTCAAACATACCTACTGTGAAAGATGGTCAGATAATGTAAACAATGTAAACCATTGCTATCATTATGACCAGATAATAAACGTCCATCAGAGACTTTATTTTCTCAGACAGCTCAGCACGTTTTATGTGTCTCAGGATGCCATGGTCAATTTTTACAGGGCAACAATTGAGAGTGGGCACAGCCTCTCGGGACACAAAAAAAGAGCTGGATACAGTTGTCCACAAAGCTTCTAAAATAATTTTCTGTGACTTTAAATCTGTGCTTCAATATATGCAACATGTTTAAATTGCAAAAACTCTGAAGATTATCATTTACCACAGCCACATAGCTTTTTCCCTTTTGAGCTCTTTCCCTTGGGGAGAAGGTTAAGATGTATCAAATCTACTGAAGAAGAGAGCCTTTCCAGAACAGCATCTACAGTATTCTTAGGCTATTCCATCGTAACTCAACACTTATAAAAAAGTATTGGTGAATTTGTAGATTTCTATCTTTCCTATATGTAGCATTGTATTGTATTTTGTATATGATATGTGTACAGTATGTTATGTATGCTTTTTTCTTTCTCTTCTTTGTATCTATGTCTTTTTGAATCTGTTACTTCAATGCACCACAAACTATTCTTAACAAAAGGTAGGTTTGGCAATAAAGTTGACTTTGACTTTAACATAATCATAGCTCTCTGCAATATGGTGATCTGGTGGATGATCATGATGAGGTCACCTAATCAAAGCAGCAAGACCATGTAAAGGTACAGTATTTGGAATAACAGTCATAGAAGATGTGTTAGATGGGTGGAACAGAGAAACAGTGATCAGTATGTTCTGCTCTGCCTCCTCAGGGGTGAATAGCTTTGTGGACAATCTAGTTTGAGTCACAGCTTTTCTCAGGTCCTTAGACCCACAACAGATGAATAACTGGTCTTTCTGGCGTAACTCCTCTGATTGATCAATATAACAGTGCAATTTATATTTAAGGCCCTGATGAGATCAGACCAAATTGTTTAAATGTCAGTCATTTAAAATTTACACAGTAACTACATTTTGCAAGATAGTATCCAGCAAAGATACATTTTTTTGTGAAATAACACGAGGCGCATACAATCTATTTAGTTTAAAATAAGTGCAAGGGTGGCTTCTGAAAAACTTAAAATAAATAATCATTTATGTCATTTAGTTTTTTAACTAGGAAATTGTAGAGCTGTGTTATATTTGCTGATTAGGAACTGATAAGTGACACTGATTCCTGTTTAGAAATATCTACTGTACCTGCCACATAAAATACTGTATATGCCTTGGGAATACAGCTTGGAAAGAGCTAATTCCAATTCAGAGCTATTATTATACTTTTTTAAATTAAATTTGACTTTAAAAACATATATTTAATTAATATACTGAGTTATTTGCCTACGTCCTTAGGTTTGAGACATGTATTCAATTTTAAGGCAGAAAACTAACAAATAACAAACAATGACATGGTGGGATATTTTATTTTTGTTTACTTCATTACACTTAAAATTACATAAAAGAGAAATAAATATTAATACATTATATTATTACAATGATTATTATTAAAATAATCACTGCAAATAAATATGTATTGTTAAATGTTTATGCATGCAAAATTAGTCTCCATCAGAAAAAGACAACTAGTGTACATCCTCAATATTTTAAAATGATTTTGGTAATTAAGGTGAATAAACCGTCTTACAGATGAGACATTAAACCGAGGTCCTGATTTCTCGAGAAGAGTAGGGAGTTATCCCGGTGTCTGGGCCAAATTTCCCCCCTTGGCCCTTACAGTGGCCCCCAAATTGTCACCATGTATGATTGGCTTGCACTTGCCCTGTGATGGACTGGTGCCCTGTCCAGGGTGTACCCTGCCTTGTGCTTGTTGCATGCTAGATAGATTCCAGTTTCACGGGACCTTCATCGGGAAAGAGGAAGTAAAAATGGATGGATGGATGGAAGTGTAAATACAGTTTTTATGTTGTTTTTGTCTGACTTTAACTCTTTATTTGGAGCTTCACTCATAATACCTAAGAATGCCCTTCATTAGTTGCCTGACTTCGGAACAATTTGTGTGGCAAACTACTTTTTTCATGCAAGGTTAGGGTAACATCCAGACTAATATATTGTATATTTACAACTTGCCTCTTCAGAGTACATAACCATAAGACTGCTGTGAAATAAGAAAAGCCTTTTGGGCTAGCTAAAGGTGACAGTGAATAACTGCTGTTTGAGTTGCATTTTTGTTTGACTGAGAAATAGATTGATTAAATATACTCTCCTCTCTAAAAGGAAAAAAGATTTAAATCAAAATCAATATGACCTTACTTTCTCAGATACAATATATTCAGCATAGTAAATCAAAAAGAATAGTTTGTATGTAAAAATAATCAAAAATTAATCACAAATGTTTTTGCTCTCATTTCAAAAGATGTAAATGGTAAGTGTATTCCACAGCTTAAAGATGCTGCCTACCAGCGCAGACTGTGTTAGACAAGAAGTACCAAACCAAGGATGGTACACTGCTGCTGGGTTTAATCACATTACCGCCTCACTGACATGCTGTTCACTTCTCAAATGTCACAGCTCTGTTTTCATACAAAAGACTGGTGTCATGCTAGGAGCTAAAAGGTGAGCGCAGTTGGGGATGTGGCTGTGTGTATAGATGAGAGACAGTTTTAATTGGCAGTGCATCTCAGTGCCCCAGCATACCATCTCAATTCCCAGCAGTGGACTATCAGAGAACCAGAGCTCATAAACCACCTTGGATTCTGAAAGACATAAATCAAACTTTAACCCTCTCCCATTAACATACAACAGCTGTCTCATTTAAAGAACTGACAACCTTTTAAAATAAATAAAAATTCAACAGGGCCTAAATCCAAGCCAGCTGTGCTATTTAAGAATGTACTTTAATATGGAGTTCATGGATCTTTCTCTGGATGTGAGTGTCTTGTAATGCTTCCACATACATAATGGAGGCATGATTATATATTGTATAGAAAAAGAAAAACTGAATTTTATGCATTTAATTGAAAATGTGTAGTAATGTGATCCAGTTGTGGATGTAACTGTGCTTCCCTGAAAGAATCCACAACCAATGGGATATTGTCCATGTCATTGCGTAGGTACAGTAAGGTGATCTGTACATCTGAGCTGCCAAAGGCATCTGTGGTATTGCATGTACTGTAACATGGTACAGTATGTAGCAGTATGTACAGTACATGGTATTGCATGTACTGTAGTACAGTATGTAGTATGAAGCAGTTCAAGTAGGTAGCTGCGTCAGCATGAGTAGGCTGCAAAGGAACAAGTAATGCCGGTGTCATACTATATGACTTTTCCTAGGATTTTCAGTCGTAGCCTTAATTTACATAATCGTAAGAAAATCACAGGTAGTTGTAGAGAGTCGTAGCGCTCGCCCGTTGTGTAGTGTGACACCCCCAGCGACTCAGTCATAGCTCTCTTAATAGGCCCTAAAACTCTTTTCAACTTGCTACGACAAAATCAAACTGGTTTGATTTTCTTATAATGAGTCGCAAGTCGTAGGAATGGGCCAGATGTGTACTTGTAAGATAATGTGCCCATTATATTACACGTTATAGCTCAATACTAATTTGTTTACAATCTTTGTAAGGTGTTTTATATTTTCAACTGTGGTTTATTTTTGTAAATTTGTTCTATATTTATAAAGAAGAATTGTATTTTTGAAGATGTTTATTTGTAGAAAACAATGGCTGTGTTACATTGTTTACTTTCATGCGGTATTCCTCTTGTGCTCTACGTTGATTAGCTACCAAAATGAGGCGACACTGTGGTACTTTTACAGCGCAATATGAGAGTTGGAACTGTGATGAAAAGTTGAGAGGGAATCGTGTCACCCCCTGTGATTCCTAGTCGTTTAATTTGACACCCTCTAGGACAGAAAAGGCAGCGAAATTCAGGAGCTGCAGTCGTTAAATTTGACATGCTCTCCGGCTAGAAGTCGTGTTGAGTCACGTAGTGTGATGCCGGATTAAAGGTTAGAATCACACCTTCCCCCTTCTCTCAACGACAGACTCGTTTCCTTCTAATCCTCTCTATTCATTTGCAGGTTTTGACTTCGTACCTCTCTTAGCACCACCTGAGTGCCCACTCTGCCTCCCCCCTGCACCTGCCTCCTCTACACGCCCGGCTCCCCTCAACACACACACAGATTTAAAAATCATCACATTGTATAAATCGTAAGCCTACTCACTTAATAATAATAATATTTTTTATTTATGTTTTTTGTAAATCAAAGAGCTTGTTACTTGTTAAGTTAAAAAACTTTAAGCAATTTAAAATAAGCAACAATAACAAATTAAAAGAACCATGCACAAACAATACAAATAGCACTGAAATTATATAAGAAAAATCAAGTAAAAAAATAAGTTTTGAGCAGCCATTTAAAAATATCCACAGAGCCAGCGTCTCTAATATTTTTAGGAATACCATTCCACAGTTTGGGTGCATAGTAGCAAAAGGCAGCCTCTCCAGTCATCCTGTGCTTAAGTTTTGGAATAATCTTTAAAAGTTGTGCACGTGTTGCACGGGCCTTGATGGAGTTTACAGTACGAACTTCATCCATTAATTGTTTGAGTTCAGGGGGTATTTCCTTAGCTGTGAGGGCTTGTCTATAAATCATACAATGCATTCACAAAGCGAATGGAGCAACAGCCTGTACTTTCATGACTAGCCCACTGAGTTTGTCAGTCATAGCTCATGCATCGTCTGAGCAGATTCCCACACACTTGTTCCAATTAGTTTCATGCTCACGGACAGTACATACAGTATGTGTCCAACAAAACGAAAAGTTGATCGCAAGTGGCACGCTTGGGAAGAAGACGACAGAACAAAAAATCCTGATTAATTTCTCACTCTTCAACAAATCTGGCATAAACACGCATTTCTGCATCTCCAGAGACATCAGTGGTCTCCTCAAGTTGTAAAGAAAAATACACACTAGATTTGATCTTATTGATCACCTGCTCTTCCACATCTCTTGCCATACGCCAATGCGGTTAGACACGGTATCATGTGACACTGGTATAAATGCTAGCAACTCTGCAGTGCTTTTCCCACACATGATTGAAACTGTTTCCTTAGCACATGGTAAAAAAACGTTTCCTAAGTCACCTAACGCTCCATTGCTAGGCTAATCACGACTACCTTGCATAAAAAAATACAAATATAAATTGCTACAAATATAAATACAATCGTGACCCACCCAATAGAAATTAATGTCGCACCCTCATCCGGCACACCACAGAGTAGACTGAGAGCTGTAGCCGGGGGATGGTCTGTAGGCTTGCAGAGTGACCACTAAGTCACCCTGCTAATGTAAATAGTCTTAACCATGCAGGTGTATATAATAGTTAACTGTTTACCTCTGTTATTGTCTTTTGATGTGTAACCACCATGTACCGCCCTAGTGTTTGCATTAACCTTTGGTTGATTCTGTCTCTGTTGCCTCTTGCAACCCCCAGGTTGAGAACCTCTATGATATACTCCTATGCTATATCAGCTGCTGTCTTCCCTCTCTTCCTCACACCCGAAGAAGGCTCCACAGCCAAAACATTGAGTTTCTTTTCTTCTTTTCAGCATGTAACAAACCTTTACTTGTTCCTTTGCAGTCTGTAGTATGACTTGCCTTCTTTGAGGATTTAACTCTAAACTTTAGTGACCCTGTCAGCTGGTGGTCAGTTTTCTCTTTCAAAGAAACAAGGTTACAACCTTTACTGGATTTTTTTTTTGCAAACTGGTCTATGCTAATGGGAAATGTGGATTTGAATTGCTATAAGGGCTGCAAGGAAGTCTAAAGTGTGATGAGAAACGTGTTGCCTCATTCGTCAAGGTACAGTATAGTATGGATATACTGTAGCTTCACACACAACATGTAAATAACATGTTTATTGAGAACTTTCCATATTGAAGTAGTAAAACATCATTTATGCCGTGTAGACATCTAGATTTACTAAATCAAAAATGTCTGACAGAGGGATTATCCTAGAACAGAGCCCATGATGTTCTCTTCAAGGTGAAAGGGGAATTCCTCTTTTTTAACAGACTGTACAAAATTTCAACATGGCACCATAGAGCAGGTATGCAGGATAGTGCAGGGTCATCGCCCTCTGCTAAACACCAAATTCCACTACTTGCAGGAAAATGTCCTTGTAAAAGTGAATATGCACACCTGGATGAGTGAGAATAACTGCTGCCTATAACCAACAGGTGAATCTGTTCAGGAACCTGACCCACACATTTAATCTTTCAGGTTCAGGTAAGTGAGCCTGCAATGTGCCTTAGAAATGAAGTCCAAGTGGAGTGGAGTGATCACAATAGCTGGTCCTGCAAAAATAAAGTACAATAATGAAAAGTATTGAAAGGATATGGAGATTCTTTGCTAGCTGTGCTGTTCATTCTCAATATTCACCTCCTGTTTGAAGGTATTGTTTCTTTTCATTAATCCATTACAGGCAGTACCAATTTCTTTTCAGTGTTCCCTTTCATCTTGGGATACCAACAACCGATTAAATGCATCTGTATTAGTAGGACCTTGTCTGCTATTCCATGAGACATACAGGATATACTTCCATTAAAACCAGTGACCTTCTCTCTAGCTCACCTGTGGGCAAACTACGGTACCCTGCCAGCCAGATTTCACCGGCCCCTTGAGGTAAAAAATAAATGAGTCAATTTTTGCCATATTCCAATTTGTTTGGTGTTGTTTTTTTCTTACATTTCATTATTTGTGCTGTTAGATGGCGCACAAATGCTTTACCACAGTGATTCCAAACTATGCATTGCGCCACCTTGTGGAGGTGCCACTTTCAATCAGGGGCGTATCGTGGGTATCACTGGTCAAAGAAAAAAAACAGCTGTTCGTGCACACAGAATGTATGAGTTGTGCTCTACCTAGCAGATTTGTGTCACATGACACTGGCCACAAGAGTCGGCAGTCTGTAAGCAGTGTACCAGTTGACCGTGGCTTCGGTGTTTCATTTTGTTTGAGTGGTCATTTTGTGAGTTTTTTGTTACATGATCGCAATTGAGAGGTTTTTAAATATGAGTAAAAAACTTGAAGGACACGGAGCCTAGTTCTAAAGAGAAACGGAAAAGGAAATACAGAACATATGACAACAGTTTCTTGAAATTCGGCTTCATGTGCACAATTGTGGACACTGAGGAATGTACTCAGTGTTGCCTTAAAGTGCTGGCTGCTGAGAGCATGCTCCCCAATAAATTGAAACATCATTTGGAAACTGTTCACAGCAGGGGCGTAGCCAGGAATTGATTTTTGGGTGGGCCTGTGCAAAAGTGGGTGGCCCAGGCTCTAACTGACAGCACAGGGGTACCCCTCTAATGTACAATCCAATCCTCAAGCTGTATAATCAAACAGCAGAATTAGCAGAACCTTATATACAGTATATACATATTGTCTCTCTCTCTCACACACACACAGGTTAAGCAACAATTACCTAGGCTGCCAATGCTATTATGCCATGGCGGATAAGCGCAGAACAAACAATCAGCGCCTACTGTACCTCTGTTGTGAGGTTTTGGCCTTCTAGATCAGACGCAAGCGTCGGGGCTTGGAATTGAATATGGTGATAATCTCATCATTGTCTAGAGATTCGGCAAATTCCCGTTCAAATGACAGCTAGTTTGCAAAGGTCTCTTATATGGGCACTTTGTCTTTAGCTAAAACTTAGCTGCAAGAGCTCATTTTGTAACAGTTCTAAGTATTTCGTATGCCTGCTTTTAGATTGTTCAGTAGTTTTATGAGTTACTCTAAAGTTAATATTTTATTGCAAAACACAATGAACACAACACAAAATGCAAGTTTCAAAATCCTTCCAAAATATTGTATTTAAAATACCACGCAGGGTTTACCTTGCCTTTAAATATTCAACGGACTTTGCATAACATACCAGAAGAATATAGATTTCAGAGATTGGAGTAAATGCATCGCCCCAAGGGTAATATCGAGTGAGACGCCATAAGAATAACAACTTTATATTAAAATATTAAGTTCTGAAGATCCTGTTTGATCCTTCATGATGCTTTTACATTTGTATGAAACCTACGAAATAAGTATACTGTTTTCGATGCCAAAAGACACCTACTTTGGAAATCCGTGACTTACTTCTCACAAGACTTAACACTGAATTGGTATAGTCGCATTACGGTGCTAACCAACTCACGTTAACGTACATTTAATTGCAAGAATGGTCTGCTAATTAAAGCATTAAATACATATTTTGGATGTATTTTAGCTCTGTAAACGTTGTTCACTTAAAAATATTGCAGGGCATTTAGAGGCAATATGAATAGTTTTTCATGCATTCCAAAACTTGTCATTTGTTTACAGGAGAAATGTTAGAACTTCTTCATGCTTAACTTCTACAGGTAGAGCTGCTACAAGCAAACGTGTGCATTACCCCTCCAGAAACACTTGTATTCGGGAAGCCAGGCTGTACTCCTTAAAACCCAAGATGCCTGTAGCATCTCATGTGTCTTATTTGTTTCGGGACTGGTCTGGTCATCTACACGCGGCTTTTTGAAAAATGTAGATATATGCACTTATTTTGCCATGTTGGCTAATAAAACAAAAACCTAACACTAGATAGCCAATTAGGCTACAGCTACACATGCACTGCCCCACTACATTTACATAATTTTCTTATTGGTCACAAAAGATACAGCGAGCCAATAGAAAATTACATATGATGAAAAAATCAAACCCATAATATTCAAAAACAAATCATGTAACGCAAACAAGGAAAAAAAATCCTAAATTACTTGGACTGATTGGGTAGGCCTAGGATCAATCCTACACCCCTGGTTCACAGTAGTTTGATAAGTAAGCCTCCTGAGTATTTTTCGCGCAATTTAAATGAATGAACAGAAAGCTGCTTTTTCTAACCAAATTACAGTCCCCAGCAAAGTTCTTCTTTTATCATATAAAGTTGCACAATGCAAAAAAACTCATACTATTGGAGTGCTGAGGAATAAGCAACAGAGCTCTGTGAATTCTGCTTCCCTTTGCAATTCCCTGCCTTTGTGAGGCTGGGTTCAGCACTTGCGGTCATCAAATTCTAATTCAGATCAAGAGTCAATGTTGAGAAGGAGATGCACGTTGCCATTTCAAAAATGCTACCCAGTATTTTTGGTGAATTATGTTAACATAATTTATTAAACAAGTGCACCTACCCATTAAGAGGCACAAACAAAGGCAAGCTACCTGTCTGCATATAAAATTGCTAAACAAAGCAAGCCGCTCTCTGAAGGGGAGCTTTTTAAGGAGTGAATAATAGAAACCGCAGATATTCTTTGTTCAGAGAGAAAGAGCAAATATGAGAAAATAAGTTTTGTCACGCAGAACTACAACCCGTTGGATCGAGGTAATCGATGACGACTTGGCTTGTGAGTTGAACATCAAGTTTTATTCAATTTTTATTATTTTCTATTTAAAATATTTTTTTCTCAGGTTATCGTTAACCTTGAACTAATAAGCCTATGTTGGATTTTAAACGTATATAGGGCATAGGCTATCTGTAACAGCAGCCCGAAGTGGCTCGCAATACAATTTAAAAATTTTATGCGGCCCTTGGGCCAAAAACATTTGCCCACCCATGCTCTAGCTTCTTTTTTTATGGGAGAGTATACACAGTACAGTGACATTTCAAGAGTAAGATCCTTGACTTTGTTCGCATAGTATCTGATAAGCTACATACTGTATGCACTCTCTGGATTCAAATCTCAAAATGCATCTCAGAATTAGAAATTTGGTTTTCCAAGAAATCTTTCAACCAGTGAAGTCTGAATTAGATTATTTATAGCTTCCATTATTCTGGACTGTATCACAAATTTCAAAGGTTTAGGTATTTAATTTATCTGTTATCTTCTAGACATAGAAATCATGACTTCCCTTGAGCTTAAAATATTACACACAAATAAAAACTGATAACATGAGATACTAATGTTCAAATGTTGTGCAAGATAATGTGACAGTGGAACACACCTCCCACTGCACATCCTACTCAGCGGCGTGTGGAAATGTGCAGCTTCCACACCTGACGCTAATCAGCACTGCGATTTAAGATCCCCACGTGCCCGCAGATTCACGGTAGAACCAAATGTGTTCCCCTCACCTGCGACACAAACTAATTACTCCACTTATAGAAAGATTTCTCTCCTGTACCAGAGAACCGAAACCTCTGCAGACGACTACACAACGGCACACCGCACGGAAGACAACACGCACTCTTCTGGTGCTCAGGCAGCCTCCTAACTCTACCGACACTATCACAATAGCAATTAAATGACATCAGATTATAACCAGTTGCTGGTTCAGTCTTTCACAATACATTGTTCTTTATTACAAATCATGAAAGTCTGCATACTGTATACTGTATGCAAACATTTTATTATAGTATTGCCTGAAGGTTTGATGCAGATTCCACATTTGTGAATGATGTGAAGTGTACAGTACATCTCAATGCAAAATAAAGGCTTTCTGAGTCTTCCTGATCTCACCACCTGCCTGAAGCTACAGTATATCATTATAACATGAGGCTGTGGTACATTTAATTGAATTCCTTTAATTAAGCTATTCCTGTCAACGCTTTGGGTCATAAAAGCATATTCTATAACAATGACTAGACTAAACATAAAAATAGAGAGGGAGGCAACTGTTAAGATACATGAATATTATATGTTCATGTGATTTATATCTTGCTGGAGACTGGAATACTAAATTATGACCAACACAACAGGATGCTTCAAGAATGCCTTTGGTATTGTATAAGAACAACTTTGTAGGATTACCATGTGTTAAAAATGCAGATTTTCAAATGAGGATAACACCAGTGATTCAATTAATAATTTAGAATACTGAAATCCTATGCTATTAGATCTTCCTTTTTAAAAAAATCAACTGATGGATCTGGTCCTTGGGTCTGCAGGGTTTCAGACTGACTATACTGTAAGTGTAACAGGACGCAGTGCAGTGAGAAGTTACAGAAGTGATAGTGAAGATAGTGATAGTGATAGTGAAGCGATTCTCTGTCGCACCAGAGAATATAGACCTTTGGCATGGAGGAGTTTGCTGCTGTCTAGGAATAGCACTTGGTCCAGTCTGAGTCCTTGAGCAGCCATGATCGAATCCAAGCATTAGCAGCATAGAAATGCTCGCCTTATGTATGTAGCTCATGGGAAACAATTTTTTAAATATACAATTTTATTTTAAATATAAATTAACTATTTTTACAATATTTGTAATGAGCAGGTGTGTAACAAAACATTTCACTTTTTTGTTCAAACTTATAACTTCATCTAGCAGTAGCCAGATATTTGGAATGCACTGTGCTATCTTATCAAGCAATCTTCTCATTTCTGAGGAAATGTGTTTTTGACTGTTAGAGCATGTCACATTATTAAGTCCATCTTATATCAAGTCCATTCAAGTCCTTACAATTTCTTATTAACGTTTATGATCTTTTGCCTTCTTACAAGCATGTTGAATGTTTGGTTAAGTTAAATTCAAATTGTTTATTAGTCCAAACATTCAGAAGCGGCTGAGTTATCTTACCCAGATTCATATCCTTTTTTTTATGAATAGTGTGGCACATCCTGCTCGTCATTTTCCATAGCCATGCTTTACATCGGAGCATTGTGATTAGCTGCAACCACATCATTGACACAGCTCATACAGTACCTGCTGGCTGCTTAGGATTTTGTGGTACAACATCCTCAGGTTCACATTGTAATGTACCTAGGGGTGTGGTCCAGAAAGGATGTTATTTTCCTAGGTGGGTCATTGATCTTGTTGATGTTTTTGACCTCACCAAGATGGATGCTGACAGAATCCAAAAGGCTAATTATGTACAGGATAACAATAACAAGAAAAAAATGTAATCCAGAAAATGGAATGGAGTGTTTCTCTTTTCAATGCAGAGTGAAGCACTTTCACCAAAGGTAGCAATCAAATTACAAAGATGTGTTTTTTCAGACACTGGACAAAATGCTTTGTTTCAGTTGAAGAAGGGAGCTGCTACAGTGCATCTGTATGGGGAATTCACACAAAAGCATAATGAAATTCATAACAGGCATAAAACTTACCTATTAAAAAATACTACTTAAATGTCCCTGCAGCTCCCTAGCCAGAACCCCAAAACATGACAGAGCATTTTGCTGACTTGCATATTTCTGATTTCTTATCTACAAGGTGACTTAAACTCAGATTAATTGAAGATTCCACAGAAAGAGAAAGCATGAACCCATTGAGCTCAAAGCCAGTTTTGACACTGACTGAATACCTCTATATATCATGATTGACCTTAAACCATTTGTTCTCTCTCTCACATGTAATTTGCTCCTAATGCAGTTGGTCATCACTTTTTCACTGAGAAAACAATTGCACTCCTCTCCTGCAGAAAAAAAATATCTTAACAAATCCTAAGAATTGACCAATGTCTGTTGCAATGAGTGTGGATCTGAAAAGTTCATAGACAAGATACAATTTCAAAAACTGAATGTTATATGATAACTGCAGATTAAGACAGAATGTTAAGAATATCAAGACACTTGCTGAACTGCCTTTTTTGACATATTTTTTTCTCTCTCTAGTATTATGGACACAAATAAATATGATCCATTTCAATTTGTTTTCATAGATCAGTCATTTACAGTATGTGCTTTTCCATGGTGTGAAGTTCATTTTTGAATGTGTTTTTCCAGTGATACTGTACTTTGCCTAGTCAAGTCCGTTTTCCACGATCTAAGTGCATCAACTTTTAAACAAAGTTGTGAACTTAAAGAACATCAGTGATTGCAAACACAAGCATAAACTGTTAAAAAATCTTTTTAATATAATAAGAATTTTCTGGACACTCCACTCAAAGCGCTTTACAGGTAATGGGGACTCCCCTCCACCAATTGCAGCATCCACCTGGATGATGCGACGGCAGCCATAGAGCACCAGAACACTCACCACACATCAGCTATCAGTGGGGAGTAGAGCAGAGTAATGAAGCCAATTCATAGATGGGGATTATTAGGAGGCCATGATTGGTAAGTGCCAATGGGAAAATAGGCCCGGACGCCAGGGTTACACCCCTACTCTTTTTGAGAAACGCCCTGGGATATTTAATGACCACAGAGTTAGGACCTTGGTTTAAAGCCACATTTCCATGCTGTAGAGATACAATCAATAATAATAAACAAATGTAGGAAATTTGCTGTTTAGGCCTTAGACGTGTTGGTTGAAAGAGTAAATGAGTCTTGTTGGTGCATCTGATTTGCTGTGAAATGAATCTGAAGTCTACCAGTTATTTACATCCCAGACATCTGACCCTTTAAGCATATGGAGATACCCTGCTGTTACTAATCTCTGTGGAAATCACATGTGCTCAGCTGTGAAGTGAATCTGCCCTACTGCCTGCTGTGTCTCAATGAATCTCTACACCTGATGGTACCTACAGTATCTGCAAGAGATATACAGTAGTAGAGGGACCACAAAGGGCACTCTCCTACTTTACTGCAATTCATATTTTTACCCTCTCTTTTTACTTGGAGAGATCAAATGAAAAATAATCTAGTGGTTAAAGTCATTCTAATCTCAAACAAAGGATCCTAGATGTACAAACACCTATTCCTAATTGCTGATATCATATAGTGTCAGATAATAACTTACAGCCCAATAAAAAACAGCCCAAATCACAAACATTTTATAATCCCTATCATCTTTATTGCAAAATAAATAAAATCTAAATGTACTGTCATTCTAAACGTACTGTACAAAGCTAATAGCAATTTCATGTTAAAACTCTGATGAGCAGGATTAAAGGCCATAATTTACTCAGATTAATTGAAACACCAGAGATTAGAGATGTTATTGCGGATGTTCTGGCTCTAACATCAGGACTGCCAGGACAAAGATGCCACTTTTAGCTTCTTACTAAAATGGGTTAGTATTTATTAATACAAATCATCTTTATTTTATATAGGAGCTTTAAAACCAACTATCCTAAAACTTATACAGGTAATTGACTAATTAGTACAGTTTTACTGTCAATATTACACTGAATACATTACAATTACAGTTACATTAAAATTACACTGAATATATTAGTGAATATTATATTTTTATATATTTTATCTAATAGCTTGCAAATTTTTAAATATACAACTGTGATCAACTGTTATTAGTCAAGGGAGTTTAGAATTAGTTTAAAACAATTAATTCATTTTGGAATATGTTATTATTCTTATTAAAATATTTTACATGCATTACTCAAATCATATTAACTACAGAAAAAATTCAATTGGAAATTGAGCTGTGACCTATCATTCAATTCATTGACATATTCATTGAGACATCCTTATTAGAAATGTGAAGTTATAGATTAATTTTGTATTTATGTTCAGCATTCAAGCATACCTACTCAAGGAATACTTGATTGCATATTGATTGGAAACAGGTCTGTGCAATACTACAGAAAGTATGAAATACTATATCATCTTATATTGAAATTACAAAATGCCGCTATTGTTGCCGTTAAATACAGTGCCACTGTTTCAGGGCTCCATGTGAATCTAGGCACTAAAAAACAAAATGTTCTCAAAAGCTAATACAGTAATTGTAAAAAGACCATTTTTGTGGATGGCGCATAGACCAGTAACACAGCCGGAGGTGCTTTCTCTATATGTAACATGTCTGCTGTTCCATTTTGTTTGGGCCATTGAGAAAACAGTATGATATTATAAAATTTGGCCCTGGATTGAAATTTTCCAGATTTATAAATGTAAGAGAAATAGTCAAGCAATCAAGTTAAATATTACCTTACAAAATAGAATTTTAAATATCATTCTTTCTCAGATACCTGGGTAGTGCACGGAGGCAGCAGTGAGCACCAGTGCCGTCGCCAGAACAATTCGAATGGGTGGGCATTTGGTTTTAACCGCGGGAGGCGGGGTTTGAGCACCAGTTTGAGACACGTGACTCTACAGATGATAGTTACCTGATCAACTCTACAATATAGGAGGCAAAGTTAAATATAGTTTAGCAAATACACCAGTTTGATGAGAAAAGAAAACATTCTTTAAAACAGGCATAATGTACTCCTGTAACAACATCATGCCACTATTAAGATAAGAGCTCACACATAGTAACGACTTTTTCTTAGCTGGTCTGCGTTAAGGAGAGTGGAAATTTCCTTGTCATTTTAATACGCATTTCATGCTCCTTCCGTATGGCCATGCAGGTTAAATGTTCCTTTGATTGGAGTGTTTATGAAACCCTTTGTCTCTTACTGCGGCGTGTTTCCAGTCATGGTACCCCCTAACTCTAAAAGTTGAGTCAGTTGCGTGGGCACTGTTGAACTTCCTACAGGGATAGCAAAACGCTACATCGGCTTTGACGCTATACTCAAGACATTCTCAATTATGGTACCACAAAGATACAAATGAGCGATTCTTACCCTGGAACAGAAGGACAGGGTATCGATGTAGCACCACCTGGTTGTGCTTTTCAATCCCTAGGTCATCAGGGGGCTGTGGCAGTTGTCCACAAATGACTGGACAGGAGTCTTTAATAGTTAAACAGCCATTTCTAACAGCAAAACTAGCATGGCTGGAAGTAGCATGTGCACTTCTGCCGTTGTCGATGTCAAGCACCCTATCTACTTCCCTCACTTCTGCTCCAATTCTTCCCCCTTACTACTACACTAGCCACCCCTTTGGTGGTGATTGAAGATGGTCCTTGGAACCATTTTCTTATATCCATTAATTAGACTACTATTAGTCTAGCTTTCTGATTAATGAAATTAGATTAAACAATTTATGGCTGCAAAACCGCCTTGTGTGTTGCATTATAAATCCCGTACTGACACTTCAGATGTGACACAGAGCCTAACTACAGTACATTTCTTCATTCGTCATGACAGAAAAATACAATTTGATTGAAATGTTAGATTAGTTAGTTAAATATTTCTAAAAAAAATTAACTAAAACATTTTTTCCAATTTAGGGCAGCACGTTAGCCCACATGGGGGGGCACAGCCCCCTAATGCCCCCCCTTAGCAACGGCTGTGGTAAGCAGGTGAGAGGGCTGTGAACAGTCACATGACATTGACAGGTTTACATGTACTCCTACCCATTGTGTATGCATAGATTAAGGGTTTTAAGAGGGATAAGCTGTTTCCTAAAGATGTTCTTAGTATGAAATAGAGCGCTTCAAACATTTAAAATGTTTGCTGAATCTTTATTGCTAACAGTTTTGAGATGATCACACACAAAGACTTCCAAAACAGGAACATGTTGGATCCTGATGAAACTAATGATCAACAGAATCAAGATAGCTGCAATCGTTTAATGCAACTTTATATTGTGGAATTTGATACATTGTTTCACAACTATAATAAAATATTAATTACAATGTAAGAATGGATTTCTTGTCAGTCATACAGTGAATATTACTTTCATCTCTTCAGGACTCCAAGTTGATGAGTGACAATCTAGATTGCTTGCACACCTCAAGACTGGTAGGAATCAGTGGATACACACCCTCTTATATCATTTAGCCATCCTGGCATATAACCCTGGTGATGGAAATGTGCTACACTGGAAACTAAACTTTTGAAGGTTATACTTTAAAGTTTAACAAGTGTTGCCCATATTTATATTAGAGTTAAACTCTGGATGTTTTCCAAATGCTTCTCATAAAGAAACTAAGTTAAAATATAAAACTGATATATATATATAGTTAAAATATAAAACTGTTAAAATATAAAATGCAAAACTCCTGACAGCAATTTAGGTTTTGGAATCACTGGCTTTTAGTGTTGATGTTTTATGTGACTTTTATAGTTTCAGCAAAGAATACAAGGCCTCAAAATATGACTACATCAATCATTAAAATGCCCTACAAATCACAAGTAAATGGTCTGTGTCTTCTGGTTCAGGCCACTGTCACGATGCATGTTGTCATTTGTGGAGCTATTAGTGTTTTGAATAGGTACTGTAGCATGATGAGTAGAGTTTGGTTTTCTATTTCACGTTATGTATTAAATATACTGTACTGTATAGAGCCCTCTGAATATACTGCAGCCAGACACAACACAGCACTGTGAGATAACTAGACCTATTAATTAAGAAGCGACTGTCATAAAAGACTGCACACATGGAGCCAACAGGAAATACAAATACAGGTTATATGTTTTTGTGAGAGGTACTGATTCTGTAAGCAGTAATAGGCATACTTTGAAACACAATTTCTCTGTGATAATTGGTTGTTTAACTTGGTCACTAATGCAGCGTCTCCTTCCATTTAAGTTCCTAAGAATCCAGAACTAGGGCAGTATCCACAAGATAGTATAACTGAACCACACCCACATATACATACAGTAAAGATACAGCCAAGCAAGCACACAAATCACCATACTGTATCCCAGTCATTTTGAATACCTCCTCCAGGCATTTGTATCTAATTGCATTTTTTATTGAAATGGGAAACTGAAAGATTAGAATTGAGAGATGGAGTGAACAACTTGGGAATTGGGAATAAAGGAAAAAGTTCCAAATGGCTGATGCAGACATCAGCTACAAAACTGCCTGATCAAAAAATGAAGATAAACACTTCTCTATTAGTTAAGAAAATTGATGGATGGATCTTTCTAGCACTTTTAGCACAAAATAAAATAAAATAATCTACTTGTTAAAAAGTGAACTCAAGCAAAATTCAAATAATTTTCACTGGGTATGTGCACGTACTGTATTCTATTTAATAAAATCTGAACAGCATTTAAAGTTACCTAATATCCTAATGTGCAGTTGAACCACTCTAGATTGAAGGAACATTATTATTTGTAAGCAACAACAAAAATCTTTCACACTACAATGTAAGTGTATTTGTATTAGGGATTTTTTATGAGGGATTGGTGTTGGTGATGGAGCATGGTCCACTTCAGCAGGTATCTTGAGCAGAATTAATACATTTCTGCTGAACATTTGCACTGATGTACAGTACCACTACCTTTGGAACAAACACCCTGAGTCAACTAATATCGTCCCAAGTGTTTTTTGAAGGGTTTGCCAGCATTTGTCTACTTGATTGGGTTTTTAACAAGTGACAAGGGCTAATCCTCCAACCTTGCTCTCGGTTATGTATAAATTTGTGTAATGAATGCTCCTTGCTCAGTGTTCACCGTCATTTTGTTTCCCTCCCTCCAAACCACTATTATCCTAGCAGCAGCTTCATTGTTCATCCATAATTTCAGCCAAACTTTCTTAGCCAAACAGATTAAAGCCAAATCCATATTTCAAACTGTGCATACAGAGCTAGTGGCCCAAAGATACTGAATTGTACCTCATTGATGAATATCTATCTGGAATCTGTGGAGGCCACCTGGGATTGCTCATCATTGAATAACATAAAATGCCAGATCCTACAGGTTCAAAACAAATGAAATCATTTGTGGAAGAAAATGTTACTGGTTTTGTGTATATAATATTTGGGTTATAAAAAAGTAAGTAAAGTAAGTAAATGACATTATCAAGAACAGAGGGTGATGATGCTGACCAAAGAGGGCAAAAGCTAAATATAAGACTAAATTAGAAAATAAACGAATTAACAATGACAGCTAAGGTGTCCGGTGAGGACTTTATCTAATTATTGACTACAAGGTGAAACAAATTGCTTCAGTTGATGATCCCTTTCTCCCAGACAAGCTGAATGAATTCTATTGAAGGTTTGATTAACAAAAGCATGCAACGGACTGCACCTAGATAGCCCGTGGGGTCCTTCCCACCACCCTTTATCATTCAGGAGCACAATTTAAGATGAAAAGATTATTCCACATACAGAACAGCAGGAAAGTATCTGGGCCTGACCTTATTTCAACAGCTATACTGAAATCTTGTGCCAATCAGCTTGCTACTATTTTTATAGATATTTTCAATCTATCCCTTAAGCAGACTAAGGTACTGCACTGCTTTAAGATGGCTACTATAATACAAACGTGTGTTTGAGGCTTTAAGCAAATGAGACTACAGCAGATTATAGTAACATTCTTAAGTATGTTTAAGAATGTACTATAACTGTCTCTTTTTTAAAAAATATAACCATTCATGTTTTATTTATGGTTTCTTATAAAATATAACAACAGAAAACAAATCTTGTTGGATTTCAAAGTAGTTAATATCTTACAAAGGGGTGATCTCTGTGACTATAGTCTCCAAAAAGGATTTCTTCCTGAATTTCCGTTAGACCTAAATACAATGTGGAACGGTGGCACTGTGGCTAATGATCTGTGCCTGTGGTTGGAAGGTTGCTGGTTCAAATCCTGTGGCTGGCAGAGGAATCCTCCTCTGTTGGGGCCCCCTAAACAATGCCCTTAACCCCAGGGGGTGCTGTATAAATGGCAGACCCTGCTCTCTGACCCCAAGCTTCCCTCCCAATCTGTGTGCCTGTGTGGAGAGGAAGCTGGGGTATGCAAAAAGACAAATTCCTAATGCAAGAAATCGTATTTGGCTAATAATGATATCTTATCTTACAGTAAACCCTCTACAGTCCTTAAATTCTCCACATTCAACGTAAGAGACATTCAAGTATTAACAAAGTCAAATGGCTCCACCCAGCACAATTACTGCAAAGAGCAGTAGAATTACCAATCATTCTTGATGGTGAAAAAAACATACCATAAGACCCACAGTTTATGCCACAGTACTTTTCTCATATCATTTGTACAAGCTACTGTAGTTAGTATGCTAGTACATGATATTTCCAGCCACCTCACTGTTTGCTGTACAGAACGATAGATGTGACCTCTATATGAAACACATACAATGCCATTACAGAACCAGACTGGTTCATTTTTTTACAAGAATGAATGTCAAAAATAACCTTCAGACATCAGCATGACCCTAATATCATTTTTAGATATGTCTAAAAAATTAGATCTACATGGAATTTGTATCATACAATTTGTCAAATTTTTATCATTCAGAAAGAGAGAGAGATTTGCAGCCAAGAAGAGTCAGTCAGACTCATGTCAATGGGATTTAAGGATGGAAGTAATTTGTGCTCTCAGATGCAGCAGTAATGGTTATGGTTATGCACTATACTTCATCAGACAACTGGCTACAAAGTATAGAAGTCAGTGTACCTCTGTTATTATTGATACTCATTACTGTATTAACCATACACACTAAGAAAGCAAAAACAATAAAAGAGAAATAAATTACAAGATAACACATTGTAGAAAATGTCTGCTTAGAGCTAGAACAGGAAACAGAAAATAAAGATAGTACATTACTCTAATTGGAAAATGTATAATTACCTCATGTTGCACATACCTGTATACTGTGCGCACACAATCATAAAATCCCTCTTTTTAAAAAATTAAAAAAGAAGCTAAATACACTGGAATACAGATGTAATTATTGATGTTTATAAAGATCTGGATTCTGAATGACTTTGAATGACTTTACAATTTGGTATGTTCTGCAAAGCATATGACCAGTGTGTATACAAGCATGGATTTTTAAATGAAAGACCTACTAATATATGAAAACTTACTTTCATTAGAAATAAACTTGACAAATATTTCTGATCTACAGTATGTAGTGATGTGTAATTGTAATTCATATTGAGAAATTGATCAATTGAGAAACATATTTGCATATAGCCTTAAATATTTCCAGTCACAACACAATATCATATCCAAATAAAGCAAATGAGGAAACACATGTGTAAGCATTATTTAAACTTTTCATTAAGTTAACATTTAAATTCCACTCCACAGTCTGCCATCCTCTGTATTAGCAATATTCTTAATTTAAACTTTTTCACTTGTCACAGGATAAATTAACAAAAGATAAATTAAACCAAATGATCATAAACCTAACAGAGCAGGAAAATATAGACATTTGATACTGTATATAATAATCTAAACCATTAAAAGTGCAAATGCATTACACTTTTAATGTTATTAAGGCAGACTAATTTTCATCCCATAAAGCCTCTTTTTTCTTTTTTAAATTTGTTGCATCCCAAAAAGTCTGCCTTTCATCTGCAGAATAGAAAATCATTAATAAATAAAAAAGGGACTACTATACACTGAGTGGAAAAAATCATAGTACCTCTGCTCTGGATAACCTCTATCAGTCACAATATAGAATGCTGCCATTTTCTATTAACCTACCAATCCAGGGACTGAACCTACACACACCGGTCCAAATGAGCCACTCAAGAACAGAATGAAAGTTGTCTAATGAATGACTTCCATCAAAACTGGAACACATGTGACTTCTTCTCATAGAGTTCAGCAAAGGGGCTATGGAGGGCAGATGGGGGGCACACAATAAAAAGGTGCATCAAAAAACTAAGAAGCAGATTTGTCATTAAATAGCCTGCTACTCTGGAGTTTCATCATTTATTTATACATCACTAACACCAATAAATTGAGAGTCTGCTGCTAATGAACAGGGGTATGGCTGACAGTCTCATTGTTCATTAAGTACACAGAGTGATCAGCATTTGACAGGCAGAGGAAGGTTTTTTATGTGTCCTTTTCTCAGCATGGTGCCTGACATTTGTACTGATGATATCTTAAACCTTTATTTTGAAGAGACAAAAAAGACAAGGAACCAAGTCACCTTCTTAGGCCAGGATGGAAAAGAATGATAAAAGGCAAAAAATCTAAATGCCAATTGAAAAGGAAAATATGTATAAAGAATAGCCCTGGATATCTCCCAGCAGACCTCTTCTTATTAAACATCTTTTTTCACTCTTATTTGATTATGTTTATTTATGTCTGTTTTTTCTTATTTGTAAATACTAAAACAAATGGGGTACAGAACAATTTTAAAACATTCTTTAAATTAAATGAAACCGTAACTGTTATTAATTAAAAAGTGTAGTAACTTCCGTGCTTCATCCATGCCTAATTTGGTTTTTAAATTGCTTGATCTGCAGCTAATTGTTTTCACTTCTGCATCTAGTTCTTATTTACTTTTTTTGTGCAGCCATTTGCTTCAGCTTTATTTCAATGCCCAGTAAACAACAACAGAAGACATTCATATCTCTTGCAGTGAAATTTTGAATCAACCACAATCATTATTTATAGCTGTCAAGTTCATGTGTATATATTTCTGGATCAGCTATCCCTTACAATAATTGTGTATCTTTTTCATTTAAATTGAAGTCAGCCACTTTGCTAAAACATATACAGTAACTAGGGAGATAACCAATACCCAATGCAAGGACAAAAACTGAAACTTAATTTTGATTTTGCAACAAGCTGATATTACTATTAGCAGTGATACACTGACCAGATAATTCCACTACATTGTGCAAAAACTGTTGAAATTAGACAGACACCTCAACATCATCCCAGCCTTTAACAATACTGGGATATGTTAACAATCAACATGCCCGTGCAAAATAAATTGCATATATGGCTAAAAATGGAACATATCTCACTTTATACATCATTTGGGAAAATAAATGAAGAAAAGGAAAGAAAATACTCCTAGGTCCATGACAGGTAGACTGAACAATATCTTGCTGAGTGAGGTGATCAGGGAGCTCAGGTCTGGAGCTGCTGTTGAAAATTACAAAGCAACAGGGAAAATCAAGATGCCACCTGTGATTTGATTTTGAATTGAAATGGATGGAATGAGACGCACAGTCCCAGCGCCTTTGCAGAATATTTTGTTGGATTCTGCCGAGATTGAAACGGCAAGCAGCAGAATGAAGCAGTTATCAGGAAAATAAGTTTGCTTCTACGGTTGCTTCTTTTAAGAATGTCAGCAAGTATTCCTGCGACAAGTAAATTGCTTCTTAGGGATTTTAGAAATGAAAGTCTACACCTTTTAAATCATATAGTTTATATCCATCACATTTCGAGGCCCAATAAATCTGACATGCTGACTATAGTGGGTTTTTTTAAAATTGTGTACAGCACTTAGATATGAAGTGTGTAATCCAACAATAATGGATAAGAGTTCCCACTAATATGGGTAGGGGGAATTATTCTAGAAAAAAAAATAACATTCTGTTATGGGGGAGGGAGTCCTTTTAAAACAGAATACCCCAAATTCATCAATTAAAATAAGTAACAGCTATTCACACTGAAAATTAATTTTCCAGTATCTCCCAATAATTATATGTGTCTGTGAATAGCCAATCTTGTATTGTAATTATGCGAACAGTTTTGGCTTTTAATATTTACTGAATCACTGCAAAAACACTACTTAAAAGGTTCACACAAAGCAATACCTTACATACTTTGAGACAAGAAAATAAATCACTAGAGAAGCAGAGGATTAGGAGGTATAATCAAAGATCTGAACTGTTTATTTTAAAGCCTCAGACTCAAAGTCACAGTAAGACTTGTGAAAATGAAAATGCCTTTAGACACCCTCTTACCAACAGCAGTTTCAATGTACAGGTGCAGTAATTTAGAAGTCAATGAGGATACCTCATTATTGTTCATCCATTTCCTTTTACAGGGAAAACAAATGTGAGAGAAATATCAGACAGACAGACAAAGCTCACCAGAGAAAAGCCAGCAGCAGTGCAGTGAAAGGGGAAGTCAGTTACCTACCTGGGACAAGCGGTCTGTCAGCCAGCTGGGACACAGTCAGCCGGAAGACCACTGCAATAATGGCACAAGCAAGACCCGTCCATTTGGTTTGCATGGTTCTACCTTCCTGGCATCACCCGGAATGAACAGCACTTACAGTTATCTGCAAAGGGAAAATTCACCATTAATGAAGAGTAATCACTCTGGCAGTAGTTGGAGCCTATTTATTTCATACATCCTCCAGCAAACACAGAAGTACTGTATATATTGCATTGATGGGTCTTCATTAAAAGGTTGGTCTCTTCTCTTGATGAGGAGAGCCATCTCTGATGACAGCCTGTGGTTTCAGCATCTGGGATACTTACTTGCTCCTTTAGTTTTCCTTTTAGGTACATACATTTATTATTTTAGGCATGTCTCTCATAAATCACCCAGTTGCTAATGCCTACTAAGTGCCCAGGGACACTGTTTTCCAACTCACCCCATGGCAGAACTCATTGTTTTAACAGTTATTACAATGGCTCTAGGCTGTTCTGTTTGTGGCTTTCTTCTCTCATGTCCTCATAGTTGCCTTAATATAGAACTAGACAAGTTGGATGTTGGTCCATATTGGGATGCAGTGTAGAACAATAGTTTCTCTTCCCCTCACACAGAATATATGATTTCTCATACTGGTGGCTCCAAATGAAGATTGCTCTCACTCTTTCTGTTATGGATATCCCCAGGCTTTACCCCAGGTGTCTGCAATCCTGCTCCTGAAGAGCTGCAGTCCCGCAAACTTTATAGGCAGTTTTAAAAGGTCAGTGAATAAAAATCTTGATATCATATGAACTCCTTCTATTTAGTCAACTGATTGATCCAATTAAGTCATTAAGTCATGGTCTGGCTGGAATGAAAACCAGAAGACATGGTAGCTCTACTGGACCAGAATTGCAGATCCCTGGTGTACCTGACAACTACAGTACCTGCATGTTTAGAGAGTATCCTGTGAGAGTCTATGTGATGAATAAAACCAAAGCTTTTAGATGTGACTGTAGCACTTAGCCTGATTGTTCCTTGTAGACAGGAACTCAAGAGACACCATTAATCTTTAGACATGACATCTTGTGCTGATATGTTTAACTACAGTCAAAAATGAGGTTCGCTGGAGGTCTGATTGCACCTGAATCACCTTTTGTTGCAATTTGTGTCACGGATGTCTGAAGGGACGAACCATGGAATGACAGGAGAGCAGAAAAAGACCCTATGTGAAGTGGCGGAACGGGGAGTACTGTAAGTGCTCAGCAGTGCAAGAGTTCAGGAAATTTCGTATAGAAACCTATGCCCTCAGGCCACGGACGGAGCGGTGACTTGGTGCTAGGTGGGTCTCGGGACATCCGAAAGTCAATGCTGAGCGAAGGGGAATGAGTGATCCGGAACTATATAGCTCCAGACAGAGAGACACCAGAAGGACAGCAAAGCACAGGAAACTAGGGACAGGACAGAGTAGGAGCGCCCTCATGGGTGGCTCCTGACGCCCATACAAATAAGTGAGCTGGACAGC
This sequence comes from Lepisosteus platostomus, assembly GCF_059453375.1. NCBI lineage: Eukaryota > Metazoa > Chordata > Actinopteri > Semionotiformes > Lepisosteidae > Lepisosteus > Lepisosteus platostomus. The sequence goes on from NC_142617.1 coordinate 22,220,051, forward strand.
ACAAGGGGGGAGGAAAAACCTCATTTAACTGAAAGGAAACCTCCGGGAGTCCACGGCTGAGAGCTGCCCCCTCCTCCAGGGTAGAAACCTTTATTGGGTAGAGGAATGGGGGGTCAAGTAGAGCTCCAGAGGCTTAAAACAAAAAATACAAGTACACAAGCACAAACCACAAAAATAAACCTGGGAGACCAGGGTGACGAACTACAAAAAAACAGATAGGAACCAAAAGTTCCACGACACAGAGGTTAGGGGGACCAGAGAGAAGGGGAAACCAGGAAGTGAAAAATCAAAACACCAAGCAAAAACAAAAACCCGGGAAAAATACCACAGACTGGGCAAAACATGTTCAACATTCTATCACTGATATCGTAACAGACAACCCGAGGAAAGCCAGGCACTAGACCCCCTCACAGGCACGGATGTCAAGAGTGATATCCAGCAATGAGAATAGAGGAACGGAAAAAGGCTTACCATTCTATCACTGATATCGGAATGAACAACCTGAGGAGAGCCAGGCACTAAGCCCGCTCACAGGCACGGATGTCTAGAGTGATATCCAGCAATAAGAATAGTAAAGCAGAAAAAAGATCAACATCCTATCACTGATATTGGAGTGATCAACCCGAGGAAAGCCAGGCACGAGTCCCGCTCACAGGCACGGATGACCAGAGTGATATCCAGCAATACGGATGGGAGAGCCAGCTCAACATTCAATTATGAATGCCGGGAGAGACAACCCGAGGAAAGCCAGGTATTTGTAAGCGGATGTCGGGACGCCATACCACTGAATGACCCGCTCACAGGCATGGAAGTCAGGAGTAGCATCCCGCAATTAGAATAGAATTAGAAAATCCCAGTGAAAAAAGAAAAAGCTGCGGAAAGTCAAAATTGCCGGTCGCAGGGTCGGAGATGGCTCAGCATTCTGTCATGGATGTCAGAAGGGATGAACCGTGGAATGGCAGGAGAGTGGAAAAAGACCCAATGTGAAGTGGCGGAACGGGGAATTGGCCCGGGCTCAGCAGTCCAGGAGTTCAGGAATTGGCGTGTAGAAACCTATGCCCTCAGGACACGGACGGAGCGGCGGCCTGGTGCTAGGTGGGTCTCAGGATATCCGAACATCAATGCTGAGCCAAGGGGAATGAGTGACCCGGAAATATAGAGCCCCAGACGGAGAGACACCGGAAGGACAGCAAAGCACAGGAAACTAGGGACAAGACAGAGTAGGAGCACCCTCTGGCTGGAGAGGGTGTGACAATTATCTGCTGAAATTGTTCTTATAAAAATTAGTATAACTAGGTTAGATTTGTGTAATTGTCATATGCCTTAATCAGATATTTTTTATCTTCAAAACCTGCACAATTAGTCCACCTTCCCCTTTACAAACTACTATTTTCTCTACATGATTAACTTTTGTTATAGTATAACTAGAAGTCTCTCTGTTTGATTGTAGTTAGGATTGTAGTAATAAGCATTATATCATTTACATATTTACTATATATAGGAACAAGTAATAGGCTTATTCCATGCTGAAAAGAGAAGAAAGAAAACACAAAGTTTCACACCTGAAGAAGGCTCCACGGCCAAAATGTTGTGTTTTCTTTCTTCTCTTTTCAGCATGGAATAAACCTATTACTTTTCCTTTGCAGCCTATGCATGCTGGCACAGCTACCCACCTATACTATACTGTCAAAATATTCACTTATGACATACACAATGTAATGCAAGGGCCTGCTGCAGTATTTCATGTAAGTAAAGCTAATGTAGATGTAGAAAACTACTGTAAAATATACAGATCAATAAAAAGTGTTTAGATCAATAGCTGTAACACCTTACATTTTACATTCTAAACCTTGTACATAATTTATATATATTGCTAAAAAGTGTTTTGACTGCTTTTACCACTGAAACTGTGGTTTACATGAAGAATTTTCTCAACGGAAGATCCAATGGATGTTTGAAATGACCAATGTCAACCTTTTGCAAAATATAAATTACCAGTTGGTCTGCTGATCATCAATCTGTGAAGCAACCTTCCCTTTCTCTTTAGTTATTTATATTTATAGCAGTCTCTCTTTTGTCTCAGCTTTGTTTTCATATCATCAGCTGTGTATGGAGTTCCAGGTTTACTCTATCTACCTTTGTGATGTCAGCACAAAGCACACCTGCCACACTGCATAATCAAGCACATTTTACAACTTTGTATTAATCATTTGTTATAGTATAAATGCTTCTCTATTCCACTTTTCAGTTGCAGATGAGTAATAATGTGTACAGAATTAGAATACATGTGGTTTAGTTATTTCTACACTACATGTAGAATATGTAGTGTGTGGGCTTTTGTGAAAAAAGGTAATAGATCATTTTCCTTTTTTAAATGTTTCTATCAAAATTATGGTCAAAATATATATTGTGTACATGTTTCCTGAACGTAGGACTTGCAGTCTTGTATTATTGAGATCCTTTTATTATGTTTCTTGATATTCTACATTCTCTTTAAACAGCTCATAGACCTCTTGATTTAAGTCAGGAAACTAGGGGTGTCAACTGAGAAAAGGTAATCACTTTGATAGAAGCTTATCCTTGCTAATGTGAAGTAGAGCAGTCAGTGTTATAAACATAATAAATAAATAATCCTTATATTTATATAGAACTTTTCTGGACACCCCACTCAAAGTGCTTTAGGGGTAATGAGGATTCTCTCCACCACCAATTTGTAGTACTCACTTGAATGATGTGACAGCAGCCTAAGTGTAAAGGCCATGTGAAATTTAGCCAGGACACCGGGGTATTACCCCTACTTTTTTTAAGAAACACCCTGGGATTTTTAATGACCATGGAGAGTCAGGACCTCAGTTTTATGCCTAATCTGAAGGATGGTCGTGCCTTTTTTGCACTGTAGTATCCCCATCACTATAATAATGGGCCCCATTAATACCATTTCCAGCAGCAACCTTAGCTTTCCCAGGAGGTCTGCATCCAGGTACTGGCCAAGATACAGGTGCTGGCTTATATTGTTATATTCTTAGAACAGGATTCTTGAAGATGTAGAAATAGAGAAAAAGCATCAGAGGAGCATTTCGAAATGTTTCCCCTGGTTCAAAAACCCATTCAACTTGACGCCAAACAAAAGCTTACCAGTCCCACCAAGCCCAAAAACCCTCAGACCATAATGCTATCAGCACCCACGCTGATATCTTGGACAATAATATCAAGAGAATAAGTCACATGAGTTTTCTCCCTGTTTAGTAGACTCTTTAAATAAGTCAAGAAACATCTCACACTTCATGAGAATTGTAATTGAATGGTAAAAACAGCTTTTAAAGCCTTCACATCACAAATACACTGCTGTGCAAAAGTCGTAGACTCAATCTGGAGTCACAATATACTGTATATGTTAAGAGCATCAACAATTTACTTAAACCCTGTACTAGTATTATAATATAATAATGCATATACAGTAATAACTGTATTAACCCATGTTACAGGCTTCTTTCTTGCTTTGTAACTCTTAAATCTACAGTACTTTTATATTGCAATCTTCTGTTTTATCTGAAATAGCCATGTCTTATATTCACATTGTGCTCACATTATCAGATTGTTATGACTGTTTTTTTCAATGACTACACCCCTCCATAGAGCATGTACCCTGTATCTAAATGTATTCCACCTGTTAAATCATTTTTGTCTGGGAGGCTATGTTTGTAAAGAAAAGCTCCATTCTTAACCCCTACTCCTTCTGTTAATTTCCTGTTTTGGGGACTGGAATAAGCTGTATCATATTCAACTATTCATATCATGCCTCATGGATGGTATTCCCCCAGTGGGTCTTATCAGTAATAAGAGTAGATGGAAGGCATATAAAATCTGAATTATATTTTGCTTACAATTAAAATATTCCTAGTAGCATTTTTAATTAATGGGATTCCAAATTAACACCTATATTATAAAATGTCAGAGTGTCTTTATATAAAATCCAAATATATTAGTTTATTCCAATGTGTGTACAAGCCCAACTACTTTACTATAGGAACATATTGTATTATGATTTTCTTATATAGCATATAGCAAGAAGTTTTAAAAAATCTGTTTTTACATAGTAGAAAATGTATACAAATATATTCATTATAACAAAATATGTCCTAAAGTTAACATTTAAAATGCATTTTATTAACATATATAAAGCTGTTTTGGTTTCCCCTTTAAAAATAAATACCCCTATTGATTCAGAATTATGCAAAAGGTTAAGTTTGCAGCAGCATCTTATTGTGCTGCTCTGTCCATGTGTGTCAGCCTGGTACAGAGAGCCCTCCTTTTAAATAGCAGATTTTGTTGTGTGTGTGCTTGTAGGAGTGACCTCAAATGACAGACATCTGCATCTTCCTTAATCACTAAGAACTGTAATCATAATCATTACGAAAATCAATGGCAGATTGCACAGCACTAACCAAAGGGTAGAGTAATGTTGGTCAATACAAAATAATCACTTGAATTCAAGAGTGAAGAAATGCAAAATTACTCTTTATGCAATGTAAAGAGTTCTAAAATGTAACACTATAGTAATTCTATTACAAATACAATATATTTATATTATATCGCATTTATTTAGATATTATATTTTTCCAATGGCACAGAAGCATCACAATTAATATTGTTGCTTTACAGTTTTTGATGCTGGGTTTGATTCCACTCAGGGGTTCCTTTTGTGTGGAGTTTGCATGTTTTTGTCTGTGCCTGCATTGTTCTTTCTGCTCTGATTTACCCCCACCATCCAATGACATGTTGAGTAGGTTAAATGGTGCCTCTAAATAGCTCCTGTGTACGAGGGACAGTGTATGAGTGCCATATGGTAGACTGGTATCTTCTCCAGGGCACAGTCGAATCTTAAGCCCTGTGTCAGCCCAAAAAACCCTATAAATACTGTACATAAGGCTTTCCTCTGTTCCGTTTGTCTTTTCATCCCTTCTCTATCAAATTTCTACTTTTGCAGCGATTCCTTTTTCATTTCTCACTCAGCCACATCATCCTGTGGCCAGGGTGGTTGAGACAAATTTACAATGACTTAACATTCGCTAAATATTTTCCAATAATTTTATTTTGAGCTGTTGTTATTTCTCATGAATTAAAACAAAAAAAAACATGTTCTCCAAGATATTTTGCTTTATATGATACATAAAAAGACTCAAAGCAGTTATGGCATAGGCTATAATATTAGACAGGTTCCCTTCTGTGTGTTTTAAACATGTTAGAAAGATTGTAGATATTGGTGTTCATGGTGTCTCCCTCTTACTGTTAAACAGTGAAACAGGCACTGAATGGAGCTTTGTGTCTACTGTCTTAGAAAGCACAGCACACAGCCATGAATCTTCTTAAGGATAAACTGCTGTGATTAGTATATCAATATTATTCAATTGCATCTGTGGAATTTAGTCTAGATTGTTAGACTGTGTAAATCCCTTTCTATAGAATGACCCATGTGTAGTATTTCTACATCGGGAACGAACTGGTCTTCCCGTCTAAAGAGTGTGACTTGCTTGGACCCAGGACTAACTAGCCGGTCTTCAGAGAGCCCACTGCCAGCACCCCACAGCAGAAATCTCTCCCTCCTTCTCCCCCACCTCACGCTGAACCAGGACTGCCTGGCACCAGAGGCCAGAGGACATCGATTGGACTGATTTTAGAGCAACAATATCCTTTCTTGTGAACAAAATTGCACACAATATTCTAAATAAAGTCTTACTAGTGCATTGCACAATTAACATAAAATTCAATTTTTACAGCTTCTACACTGTTTGGTAAACCTTCTACTTTGGAAGACTGTCTGTGAATTGTGCTAGTTTACCAAGGTATACCAGAATTTAGATCATGATAAAAATTACAAAGAACAAAAGTCCTAATACAGAACCCTGTGGTACTCCACAGATTACCTCACCAAAGATAAAGCTTAGTTTCCCTCAGAAATGCTATAATAAACTACTAGAGTCTGTTATTATCATGGATAAAAAAAAACAGAACACGGCACAGCTAAGGATTACTATATGAATGGAAACTAAAATAGTGCAACTTCAAATAAGAAGTGGATGCAATGCACTCAGTGGTTCCAAAACGGTGTAAAAATACTTTTTATAGACAGTGGTTGTTCAGAAATCTGGATCTTAAAAGCTTAAAGAGCACAATTTTTGTAAACGTACTAAACAACTTTGTAAAAAATGTCCAACTCAGCAGCTGTCATGTAATATATATATATATTTAATAACTGTGTGCAAAGTTCTCTAACTGAAAATATCAGGCAGAAAATGTGTGTCAATTTCTTAATTATGGTCAGTAAATGCAGTTGTCACGGATGTCGGAAAGGACGAACCGTGGAATGACAGGAGAGCGAAAAGATCCTATGCTTAGCGGCGAGACGGGGGTTAGCCCTCAGGTAGCGGACGTGGGGCGACCTGGTGCTAGGCGGGTCTCGGGACATCCGAACGTCAATGCTGAGCGAAAGCAGAATGAAAGACCAGGAAATATATAGCCCCAGAGAGAGAGAAACACCGGAAGGACAGCAGAGAACTGGAAATGAGAGACAGGACAGACTGACAGCAGTAGAATGAAACACAAAGCAATTTGCACAAAGATGCTTAAGTCTGCCTTTCTGGTATACATCTAATTTACAACCAATCAGAAGGATTTCACACTAGTGACAGGTTTGTTCATGCTTAACCCATAACTGGTCTGGTCACAATGGAATGTATGTCTGCAGATCTGCTTAAATAGGTGAGGGAATTAACTTAAAGTTTTCCTAAAAAGTTTGTATTATATCTTGTTAACCATGTATCTTTAACTTGTATTGTTATTTCACTATATAAAAGAGCACTGTAAATGTTGTTTTTTAAGTCTTGTGCCACAAGCAAGACTTCCATATGCATACTGTATGAAATAAAGACGACTTTCAACACACAAACGCTCAGCTGATACCGTTTTTTCTGGCACAACATAGGTTTCTCTAATCTTATCCAGAGCCTTCAGTAAACACTTTAGCATTTTAGAAATGTCATAAAGGGTTGATGCAAATTCCTTCTGTGCCACAACTATCAGAAATGTTACTGAGCAATGGAAGGTTGATATATTTAAGAATAATAAATCAATTTAGATTGCTTTTTTCACTAAGATTTTGTATGCAATAGAAAATATACTTTTAAAGTGCTTATTCCAAAGGCAATCTGTCTAAGGCTTGCCCTCTGTTTGCTGTACGTCCTCGGTAAGGTGAAGAGAAGAGATTCAATTTTCAAAGATAATTGTGTCAGATAACTCCTTCATCCCCTTTCAGTGGCAATCTGATAAATACCTAATTACCAGCCTAGCAATTTCTGCAGCATGCTGCTGAGCTAGTGAGAATGCTGTAGGGGGATGGCAGAGTCTACAGAAGCCATCAAAAGCTCTGGGCCCAGTTGGATAAGTGAATTACTTCATTTATTTTGATAACAAAATGCTCATGAATACAAGCATGGATGAAAATAAGAATAAAAGTGAGATTTATATACACAAAATCAATGCTTAACAACAACCTGGAAAATAACAGGCCATTTTCACATGTAGCATCTCTTCTGAAGACACTGATGACCTTTAAAAACACATTTGTCATTTAAATCTGGTTGGAAAGATCATTTTATTGCTTTCCCAACAATCATGCTGGTGTAGTCTGTGGGGATTAAGGCCTGCCATATTTTTTTACAAGCCTGGGTACAGTAAATGTTGGGTGCAGGTTGCTACAAAATTTAATTATTATATCGTCATACTTGATCATAGTAAAAACTTGTTTCATGTGCCAAATTAAAGCAATTTCATCCAGTGTAACAACTTTAAGTCTTTCTGCATAATATTCAATCATTCATAATTGCTTTCTTGCCCAGTTGCTTGTGCCTAGCTCTATTGTGGCTGTAGAATTAATACTGGTTTCTCTTGCTTCAAGGTTATTTTCCACTTCTTTAACTGAAATCTAAAGAATTCACAGTCAGAGAAAATCCACCATATTCTACAAAGTTGAACATGGATCAGCACAGAAAGGTGTAATGAACAAACTACTGTACTGTACAGTAGCAAAAAAAACCTCTGTATTAAAAATGTTTCTTAAAAAAATAAATAGAAAAAATGAAATTAAAATAATTCCTGTACACTGAAACTCATGTGATGAAATCTATTATTTAGATCTGTTCCAAACCTTTATTTAGCAATATGTATGATTCTTAACAATATGGCTAGACACACCTACTGTACATTCACAACATTATAGACATTATAAACTTTATTCCTGAGAAAAGGCCATTTATCTCACATCACTGTTCTCTTTAACTTTCATGCCAGCAGAGTGCTAAGGTTCTGAGGCACATTTAGAAAAAATAAGGTTTCATGTGATAGAAAACACAAAGGCTTCCACTCCCTTTTCAATAACCAACAAAATAACCCCTCTCGCCTCTGATGCTTTTATCATACAAATGGTGGAGAGTGAATAATTTCCCCACACGTTTGGTGTGGAAGAGGAAAAAGCCTTTTTTGTGTTCATCTGTCCCTGTGAGTATTGTGCTGGCTAAAAGAATGGGTTAGCATGCAATTAGCATTGGCAGGCCATTCAAGAAAATCTTTCTGTCACCACACAATAGAGACTAGGCTGATAGTGAGCTTCAGTATTCATTATTAGCCCTCTTCTCTACTGCTGTCCTTCACCCAGCTGAGGCGAGTTCAAAATCTAATGTTGCTTTGAAAAAGCCCACCTGCCATCAAGGGAGAAGGAGCAGTGGATTGTCTGATGAAGTCCAAAACTGAACACTCATGGAGCTGGTCACATTCCTATAAGTCCCCTTTGAAGTATTTTACATGCCCACTTCTAGATTATCTGTTAGGTGTGATGTTTCCAGGTCCAGCTCACAAAGCACTCCCATACCCATGCTCATTTCGCACACTTTACTGAGTTAAGAGACACATCAGTAGAACATCCTGATTTTGCACCAAATTAAATAACACACCAAAGTCAATGAGTACCACTCCATCTTAAATGATAAAAATCCACTATGAGCTTCCAAACACCTTAAATTGGTGAGAATTAGACTTATATGAGAACACGTTCTTAACATAATTATATTTACATCTATATATACTGTAATATAGATTTTTTTCAACATTATAGAATACCACTTCTCAGAAATTATCTTCTTTTATCAGGACAGTTTTAGACTAATGTTTTAAGTTGTAAAAACAATTGATTTTTTTTTAACATGAATAAATCCCCTTGGTGTCATATTTATTGTATTCTTACTGTTAAACTTCATTAACAGTGGTGAAGATAACCAATATTCATGCTTTGCTCGAGGCCTAAACCTTTCTGCTCTGTTTTAAAGGAGAGCTCCAAATTAAACTGCAGGTGTGAATCAGATTTAGAAAATAATGTTACAGCATTAATTATTCAAATTTAAATTAAATGACAGCAAAGCCATGGGCTTGTATAAATATCATGCATTACAGAAGAAAACAATAGCAGTGGGAGTATGCCTAATATGGATAGTTACATTTAAAACTTACTGTACATCTGTCATAACTTTAAAATGCCCTATACTTATTTACACCTCCCTGTAGATTTGCACAGACATACTGCACGTAAATACTGTATATCTGTATCTAAATACAGAAGTTATTTCTTAAAGCAAGCAGGCTGACATCAAGTATAGGAGGTATACGAATGCTGTTTATTGAATGATTCGTTGGATACAGCTCAGCAGTGTAGCAAATTTTTTGTCTTGTGCTGTATAACCATTAAATAAACAATTGTATAGGCTTAGGGTTAGGAATGGTCATTATGACCACATAATGTGCAGACACAAGCAGTAAGGGCTAATCTGTTCCTTCGGGTGGAATTCAACGTGCTGATAAGCAGACAAGTGAGAGTTTTAAATTTCTGCAACAAAAAATCTCATGATATTTAGAAATTCTTGATAGTATTTTATGTTAATACCTTTACAGATATTCCACTGTGATAAAAATGGTACTGTAGATTTGGTACTGTAGCATGCTGTTCTCATTCTACTACTGTACTGTATAAGCAGTTCATTAGAATAAAAACCTCAATGTAAGCATGCAAATTGATAAGTAAAATAAATGGATAAACTGCCCTTTCTCTGTGAAACATGTATCCCATATAGATTCTTTATACTAATAAATCTGTAATCAGTAATATCCAGGATTTCTTGGATTATGGGTAAACTACTATATGGAATTTCCAACTTCCTGATTAATGATAATGCATTTTGCAGATTAGCAGATATTACTCAACAAAGTCATTCACCCAACACTGTCTATGTCTAGGTTATAAACATAATAGCCCAGGAGGAGCTTACTATGTGTGGCACATGAATACCTATTTCTTTAACTGTTTAAAGGTTTGATGGTCCACATAAAAAACAATCTGATTAAACTAATTGGTAAAGTACTGTATATACTGTACTATGTACCTAAATTTCCGAGAAAGAACACCTTTCATGGGTATGGTGTCTTTTTAAAAGTATGCTGTTTCTATGAAAAATCTATAAAAACTTGTTTCATATCAAAAGGCTGAAACATCTAAATAGATTTCTGATTTTGTAGAGCATAAACTAAAAACAACCACAGTTTTTTTACCCCTATTAGGTAACTTTGATAAATAAATTTGTCCTTGACTGTCTCAATGTATTTTTAGATGTTTCTGCCACCCTCAATCAGCACCATGAAACATAGCTGATTAATCATAGCTTATTAATATTCTTTTTTTTACTTTGGAAAGAACACCTTTCCAAGTTAAAGCATGAGTTAAGAGCAAGAGTTTGAATGAATTGTGATTATGACTATTAATTATCTAGTTGTCCAATCACATCTCTTACAAGTCTCACAAGTGTTCATGAAAGTGCATACTGTATATAAAGTCAAAGTTATCAGCCACAGACAGTAACTCTACCTTTCTTAGGGATCATCAAGCAAGTATACTGTAGCTTTGACCAGTACCAGAGATATATTATGTAGTTTAGAATTAACCTTTTTAGGTTTGGGTATTTGTTAACTTTGACTTTGTATATCCAAAAAGGTGGAATGGAAGGCTTAAGACAATTTTAATTCACTAGGAAAGACAAACCCAAGATTAAAGCATCATGAAGGGATTATGGAGCAAAATTTTGTCTTAAACCGCTTGGCTGAGGGCCGACCTCTCGGCCTTAGGAGGAGGACAGGACAGTCACATCTCGTATCTTCTCTTGTAAACGTCCTGGCATTCCCAAGCGTACTAGATTGTACACACGCGCACCCAGGTACTAATTATCCAACCACGTCTCTCTCTTTCAATATTTAAACACTCCTCACCGGCTTACCTACACTCACTATTGAGAAGTCTTCCACACCTTTCTCTTGTGCGTACTATACTATTCCCAACCTGACTCCTTTGGCTACCCGACTTGGTTCTCCTAGTTTCGACTGCACTCTTGCCTAATGACTTGGATAAGGAATATTGGATTTACTATTTTCCTTGAACTCCCTTCCTCAGGGCTTCATACAGGGGTTCTACAACTCACTGCTTTCAGATATCTGACAGGGTCCCTATGCAGGATGACCAAGGGGTACAGTAGCTGCAGAAATGGGGTGGAGGTGGGATGCAAGAGACATGCAAGAGAGAGAGATAGGGGTCTCGTAGGTATTTATAGCGTTGTTCTTCTATTCTTACAAGATTCCAGGGTTCTCTGGTTGTCCACCTAGTCTTGATGACAATTATATATTATATAATATATAATTATATATAATAAATATAATAAAACTTATAACTATATGAAAAACAACCACTTACTTTATCTTCTATAACTAATAATTGTCTCCTGCTTTTCTTGAAAAAAATTTGATTGAGATCTTTTTATAACTGGAATTCAACATATTTTTTATAACTTAAATATATATTTTTTTCCTTTTCCAGATTATTCTCTTCATTGCTGGATCTAGAGAAAAAGCCTCAGACTTCGAATCGAAGGTACTTCAGAATGACACTGCATTGGACTATTTCTTGTAGTTAGGGCCTAGACACTGTGTATTTCAATGACACAAAAATCCATTCAACCACTCATTGTGTCTAGAGTTCCTTAATACTTTTATACCTTATTGTGTAATTGGAAAACTTATTGCTTAATAACCCAATACCAGAATCTGAAACCTTTTACACTTGCATATACTATAGCACAAAATCTACAGTTTATACATGTATGTTATGCATATACAGTATACAGTGTAGGGTTTTGTGCATTTACTGGGACAATTATTAATTGTAGCAGTAAGTCACAAAATGATTCTTTGATGGCTATTAGAAAACAGACCTTGTGGGATAACTCAGCAACGCACACACATTGATACTAATACATGACAATACATTTATTAATGCATATAAAATGTGCATATAAACATCACAGATCTTAAGAGTGAAGGTTAGCAGAATGCAAAAGGTATATATTCAATAACGAAGAGTTACAAATACCAACAGGGACATACATCGAGTATGCCATTCATTTATACCGTTTCATAAATGAACTTTGAATACTACTTCTACACTAGATACTCAAAGGCAAGTACATCACTCATAGGAATTAAATTGATATCAACTGGGGTTGAGGTAACAATTGAATTCTCGAGCTGCTGGGCTAACCTCGGGCAGATCCTTTGGTTACACGCAGGCGACCTCCGGTCTCGACTCTTAGAACAAAGTAAAGTCCTGGCACTCGGACACACTGGCCGTCACGTGATTGTCCGAGCTGAGTCTGAGAATGTCCTGGAGGGGGACCTTCTGGGCCCTGTGCTGCCTCTTTTATCTGGAGGAACTGCAGTCGTTCATTGGTTGAATGTTCCGCGGGCATTTGAGACCCACGTGGTGTTACCCTGCCCTACCAGTTCCTGATTGGCTGATTGAGGTGGAGGATGAGTAACCATGCTCTGACATTAGGATTGTAAACAGCCTGGGATGCGACTCTCCCAAGGAATCTCCCAGACAGTAAGGCGCCAGAGATGACCATTTATTAGGGTAGCCTTGGGAGTCGTTCTTTATCAGGATACTCTATCAGATAGAAAAACACCTTAAATGTGAACCAAATGGAATGGCCTCCCTGTATCCAGCACCACTGAGATGAGGGAGAGAGAGACTGGCAAGGGAGCAGCAAACTTAATTCCTGTATTATTAATAAGCCTTGCCGCTACAACAGTATGTTCAACATATGCATTGTATGGTGTGGAAACATCTCTGCAAATGTAACTGTATCTTATAGCATAAGATCATAAGATTAGTTTAAGTCTTTTCATTAGGGAGCTTCTCCAAGATCAGTAATTACAAATTATACTGTATACAGTATCTACATGTAATACATATCTACTTCCGTAACTTGCAAGATTCCAGAAGTCTTGTAGTAATATCTATGAGAGATGTGTCCATTAGCTAATTATTATTCATTAGGCACCGTGTAGCTCACATAATCATTTTTTTCGGGCAATTCATTGGTCTTAACCAATTTTGGGAAAGGTAAAAATGAATGCATACTGAAACAACCACAGACTCTCCATGTACTGTAAATATTCAAAATATTCAAAGCTGACTGAGATATGGAATAAGAAACTGAAGCAAAACAATTTGGCAGTAGAGGTGCTTAACAGAGAAGATTAACTATTGCAGAACCTAGGATGGTCTGGATACTGTATCAATCATCATATTACTTTAATCACTAAAAAAATAAAATATTGTGAACTAATGTACTCATTACCAGAGGTGGATTTAGATTAGTTAAATACTTGCTTCATTCCCTTCCTATGATAAACTCAACATCACTTAATTTAGAAAAGCACCAACGTAGTTCTTCAAAAGCATGAAAATCAATATGGATTTCACTGTTAACATAAAATTATTGTATTTGAAAAGAAAGTGGTTTATATTATGTACAATTTTGTTTAATAAAATAAACGTTTTTTGACACTTCTGAAATGATCTCGCTATACTGTACAAGGAGAAGACTACAAAAAAACACAACTTGCATGCTACTGGATTAAGTACATCACAATTTATGGTTTGTTTCCAGAAAACTAGAATTGACTATAGATATCATCAAGTAGATATTCATCAAGGATGTGATTAGTTAGATTCCCTGAGGATGAGAAAAAATGGAAACTCTGAAATCATCATACAGTATGTTCACTTCAGCACTCAATTTGAAGGATTATATATTTTATACTGTATACAGTATTTCAATTAATTTTCAAAGTACATATTATTCATTTTTACTTTTCCAAGGTCACTAATATAACAAAATAGTTAAGCTTTTGGCAACATAGTGTTAAATTGCTAAAGTAATTAAATCAGATACTTGTATAAGTACATACCTTGGAAGACACTACTACAGAGATTAAATAAAGATTTAAAACTGTAAAAAAAAGGGTAAGTCAATTTTAGATGCCCTAGTATAAAGTATATTACTGTAGGTTAAACATCTGAACACGGAAAGCTAAGAGTGCAGCTATTAATGCAGTGGAATTTATTCTTGGTTCTGTACAGTCCCTTTCCTTTAGATTTGGTACTGTACCTGTGCATCTTTAGCTAGTAGAATAAATGGATTTATTAAGCTAACAAATGACTCCAATATGTGTGGAAGATCCTGGATGAATTGAAAACCAGATGATATTGTGGTTCATTTCAATCATAGGTGAATACCGAAGAACCACCATTATCCTGTCCAGACACAATCTAGTTTCCTTCACATTAGTGTGAGGTGCAGTTGGCCTATATTGTGTTTTACCTGGACAATACAGTATAATTATTTTAACCAATATTAGACCTTTTTTGTCGGTTGACTTACTACATTGTAACATTGTTTTTCTAGGGTCAATGAGTCACGGAGCTAGTGTGGTGACATCAGCGCCCTCACTGTGCGTAGCAGGGTCCTCAGCTGCCTGGACTGAGGGAGGTCTTCTTTAGCTCACGCAGTTGGTGCCCTGTTGCGTTACCCCGGAGACCCTGGTTTGTGCCCCAGGTGTGGGGGCCGGAATGGGCGGCGGGGGATGATAAACATGTAGATGATAAACAGTCATGCAAAGAGATCCCTATGTTATGGAATTAGATGGATTAGATTGGTCCTTTGCAAGGAAACTCAGACTCCGATTTCCACTCATCAACCCTTTAGCAGGTAACCAATCTGGAAGCAAGAGTCAAAGAACTTGATTTCAAAAGTTCAATTTTAGCTTAGTGTTTAAAAACTTCAGTGAGCCTAAAGTGATATTTGCTATTCCAAAAAATCCTGAGGATCCTATTGAGATGTTGATGATTAAGATGGTACTTGGGCATACTGTAATGCAGTACAGCAAGAGAGTGTGGAGACATGAGCAACAGCAGATCACTCACAGTTTGTTGTATTGGTAGGCTACAACTGAATCCAGCCTGGCTGAGAGTTCACTGCTGAGCCTGTAAAAGATAGTGTGTCACATACTGTAGCTCACCATTACAGGTGACTCATTAGCCTTAGGAAAATGATGTCTTCACTGTGGATAAGTTTGAGAAATGTCTAACAATGGGCAATTGGTATTATGTTTGGGGATTTCTTGTAAAAATATATAATTTTTTTTTTAATTTGTCTGTTTACAACCTCTGCATAAAAACATTTGGTGTACATGTAAATGAGTTGCCTTTGGTCTGGGATTGCTGCCTCTTGACATGTAAGACCACCTCTTTTGTGTCTGCCAATTAAGAAGCACAATTTACCACATTAAAATAATAGCAACAATTCTAATTATGTTCATTATCACAAACAAATAATAGCCATTATAGTAACAGCAATCATAAATCTAATTATATAAGAGGCATCGTGAGAAGAATCAGTTAAAGAAATTACTCCCCTTGCAGCATCTAAAGACACACACTGCTTTTTTCACTTTCCATGTTTTTCTAACCCAAAATTCCTTAAAAGCACCTGGGTCAAACCATGGCAAGTGGTGCAAGACAACCACATTGTTGTATGCTGCAATCTAACATAATCATACGCTTCCTGTCATTAATAAACTCTAATAATTTTTAATGCATCATCTTTAACTGTACCATTTGACACTAACCAGTATTCTGTATGCACAGTTCAAATTGATGAACCCCATTCTATAAATGGCGGCTCTTATTATTCAGACCTTTACTTTATGCCATACATTTCAGCTAATGCTGTTAAATGTGAACATTTTTCTTCACTGAACCCCTCGAAGCCAAGAATACACTTTCATTTAAACAGACAACAAATAACTTTTTTTTTGTTCTAGGCTGCTTTACGGGTTCTTGGCATTAAGATACCACATTGAACCTTTATGTTTTTCAAGTTACTTTTATATTTCTGAAGACATTGGCTCTTTTGCTGAATCTAGTTCCAATCATTTTAAAAGCCCTTATGCAAATAAGTGTAAGGAAATAGGAGAATGAAGTGCCTGCTTTTTCAAGTACACTAAAAATGTAATACGATTCAAAGATGTGCCACTCCAAGAAGTGTGCTGCTTTCCTGGAATCATGAACCATAATAATCTAGATTATGAAGTGAAGAAACAGAATTAAATTTTAGAAACCCAAGGCAATGACAGTGTTCAATGAGCACTGAATCAGGTTTAAGAGAATTTAAATTAAATGCATTTGGTCATCTCATCATGATGCTGAGAGTATTACACCTTTAATTAAAATCATACCTAGTATCATACCTTTAATTTAATTGAAGGCCACTTTAAAGCTTCAAGAACATAAGAACATACAGTAAATTACAAACAAGGGAGGCTATTCCACCCATCTAGCCCATTTGGTAATTGGTAGCTTAATGATCCAAGGATCCATCTATCCCTTTTCTTGAAAAAAAATGTTTCTACTTCAATTACATGGCTGGATATTTTTTTCAGATACAGTACTTACAGTACAATACTTTGTGTAAAAAGTGCCTTTTGCTTTTATTTCCTGAACACTACTTCAATTTAGTTTCCACTTCTGTCCTCTGGTTCATTTTTCACTTTTGATTCTGTAGAAGGTTTAACATTGTCAATGTCTTTGAGGGTTTTAAATAATTTGATTTGTTCCTTTCAAATTCTTCTTTGTTCAAGAATAAAGCAATTGTTCTTTTAGTCTGTCAGTGTAGGATATTAGTTTAAGCACGGGATACCTAAACGTTATTTTTGGACCTACACAAATATTTTCAGCCGCTCTTCTGCATCTGCCACAGCTGTCTGCTTCTTTTCAAGCACACCACCAATATTTAAACAAAACTTGCAATGTAAGAAAAGGTATGAACACTCAAAAAGTTTTTATTTCTGACACCTTACAAGATTAACTATCCACCATGAGTAGTCAGCCAAATAAAAAAATGTTGTACCATCAGAAAAGAAACAAAATAATGTATGGTCAATAAGGGAAACCAAACTAAACAGAAAAACAGCAGGACATAAAATTCAGCCAACTATTACTACACTACTTAAGCACCACATCTGATGCTCTTGGTGGACAGGTGAACCTTCATTTAAATGGGGGCTTGACAGGCTCTGTAATATGACACAAGGTGGTGGAATAAAAAGGCACATGATAACATTGTGAACCCATAACAGGTTACACACAACAGAACACAATAATACATATAATACAAAAATAACATAGCACTTCACACTTCAAAATTATATACAAATGTCCTATGACAGGCCATAAAGACCATGCGACAATGGTTTAGCACAGCCCTTTGTCACAGTATCCTAGAGCAGTCTCAAATGAAGACATTTCTGTTGAGAGTACATGGAGCTGTTTTACTGAGTATATAATTACACAAAGCTGAGCAAAGCAGCATTTTTTGTAATAGAACCACAGATTCAGAAACAGTAGTCAAATTTCATGAACACTCCAAGCAGTGTTAATGAAAAGAATGTCTGAGATGCCTTATTTTCTCAGACATTAAAAATGCTTGAAGTTTTGCTTGTTTTATAACCTTCATTATTCGCTACATTATGCTTGCTTTTTTATGTTTTTCAGAGTACTTTTGTTTGCTCTGTAACTTACATTTTTCTAAAAGCAATTTATTCATATGAAATTCACAAAGTAATTTAAAGTAATGTAAGACATCCTGTTCTGCTGGGATAAAATACTGTGCTGAAAGAAAATGCACATCTCCATGCTTCAATATACAGTACATGCAGATTTTTATTTTTATCTGAGGTGTCATAAGAAATATATACTGTACGTTATTTGCTTGCTTCATTATTTCTGGTGAGCATTATTGGCAGTTCTTTTGCAATGAGCACAATGCAGAGAAACAAGAAGGCTCCCAGTTGAAAAGCTACTGTACTCTGTTGAATGTTTTCATCCCCATATTTACAGTATGTAAGAACAGTACTAATTAATTTCAGTACAGCCTTTTCCAAAATTATCAAAAAAGTCAAAATAAGCAACCTCTCACATTTATTTGAAGCCCAATCCTTGAAATAAAAAAATAAACTTTGAGTAGCTTTTCAAACTGCATATTCCACATATACCTCTTTATGATGGTGTCCCATTGCTTGTACAGTACCCAGGAGAAAGCAGTATTTGGGATTGATGAATTGGGTCATTTTTGTAAAGTACTGAATATGAGACCTAACCCTTATACTGTAACCGTTTTTCTCTATGGTAATGTTTTTCTGAGGTAGTTTTTCTTTGCCCTGCGGATAACCCTACATCCTGTGGACTTAATTAGTTTGGTTTACAAAGATGGTGTTCTTAAACTATACTGTTTCTTATTTAAAGACTGTTTCAATTCTTAAATAGTGGAGCAATTTAAAAAAATAAATAAACTTGTTCCACTATCTCCACTAAACAGATGTCGCATTTCATCTCTCCTCCCACTTAAATGTCCTATTTCAATGGATTGTTTGACTTTAACCAGTGGGCCCATGCTGTGCTAAAAATGTGATGAGAGAATCTGTCAACCATGTCTATAGATTAATTGATAAACAATAAACAATTAGAAAGCTGTAGGTGAGCAATAATTGAAAACCAAGCTGAAACCATACTGCTCATTAAATTTCTTGGAACTGCAATACACTTCCTCGTGATCATCTTGGAACCCTTGAGTAAGCTGCAAGTTTTTTTTATACATAGCATACAGAAATACAATCAAAAATAGTTTTGTGGTGTATGCATAAATGAAACTTTAACAAAATTAAAGACGATTAAAATCTGTAATCTGTAATCTTTTCACGTGTAGTCATTAGAAAGTACAATAAATTCCTGCTTTGTCTAATGATTGTATCAAAAAAGCAACCTGTGCTTAATGATAATTAAGGGACTTAGAAGTCAAAGAAAATGATTTACGTTGTTTAATTTTAAACACTAAGTTATGAATGCAATTGGTGCTTTACAGCCATTGTGCATTACTGAGCTCTGTGCTTCCTCCTTCCCAGTGCTACCTCCCCCTCTGACACAGTGCAGTGGGCAACACGCTGTTTTCAGAGCCTCTGATTGGGAAAAAAAGACCTGCTGATCTGTTCTACATACCAGGAAGACAACAGAATATGTTTTTTTCTATTCGAAACGTGTGTTGTTTTTATGAAATTCGTGTATTTTAAACGTTTAATTAAGAAGTAAAAACCTTACAGCGTAGACAGAGATTCTATGCTGATCACGAGGAAAAAAACTCAGTTTTTCGCGCATAAAAAGTGGTTAACTATCGAAACCTGTTTTTATAGATTTTAAAGTTGTGCAATGTCTAAATAGGAACACATAATTTTATCTAGTTTTTTATTTTTTTTTAAGAATTAAAATAATCATTTGCCCAGCCTAATTTTAAAGACCTCTACTTGTGAAACTTTTCACAGCCTGTACATAAAAATTTTAATTATAAAGCTTATTAAAAACAGCCCCCATGGTGTACAAACCGATTTTTTTTACACAGAAGACTGACACAGCTTCGCACTGTGAATCTGTTTTTTTAAGAAAACATGTGTCCGTGGGGGAAGGTGGCGTGTCTTTCGCTGGAAGACTCATCCTATTCTACTTTGAAAATACCTGTGAAACCGCTTTAATTTGGCACAGCCAGCACTCCCGCAGAGAGAGATGAAAACCGCACAGCGCCGGGTGAATGCACAACATTAATGTAGGGCTTTCGGGCTCACGTGGATTTACGCCCTACAACCTGCGGTACGGCTGTGTACATACAGTACCAACATGTTGTGATATTTAGAAATATAAAAAATGTCAATATACTGTAGTGTCTATAATATTTGCTATTTTAGTTTTTTAAAGAAATGTTTAGTTGTTAAAAGAAAACTCATAGGGATTGCGAGATTTGAACACCCAACCTCAAGTTTATAAAGCGGTCACTTAAGCTGTCATGCCACCAAGGTAAGTCATGTGACATGCACAGAAACAGCAATACACATATCAAAATAGAAATATAGTTATACCGTTATTAATTTATGTAGATACACGAATCCATATTATATTCCCTATTAATCCAATTCTAAAAGTATGCTTTTGTTTAAGCCAATAACGAGCGTATTATCAGAAAAGGTTATGTATTTTTTCTTTAAAATACCAAGACCAGCCATATACAGTACAGTTTACATACAGTAATATGTATATGTTCCTAAATGTATATATTTTATGCGCGTGTGAAAGGCATGGTGAATCAGAGATTCTCAACACTTACTTTGTATGACTGGAAACGAATGCGTGATCGGATCAACGAAATGCTGTGGTGTTACTTTTTGTCAATGAAAAAATAAAGTATTTTAGTTTACAAAGACGGTTACAAAGAATGTGGACCAGGGTAATACTTTGAGTTTACAGCTTATCCAAGGTCATTCATTATTATTATTCATTATTAATACTATTAGTAATATCTTTGGTAAAGACTTTGATGCATAAACTATATCTGCATAATTAAAATATTTATGATAAAGGTGGTAGGTTGTGTACTTTTGTCCAACTGAGCAATCTTGCTTTCATAAAATATACCAACTTTTTAATGTATAATGATTAACATGTTGTAATACACAGTTTAAATTTAAAAGTCTCAAGAGTATACAACTTAAATTCTTAACTGAATAAAGATTGTCCCTCAGCAGTGATCGGGATTCAAACTGGATGTTTTCTGGTGACAGCTCAAATGCTGTACAGGAGAGGTTAAGCTTTATTAGCTCCACCTGCTGGTTTTACAAGGTGATTCTGGATACTATTAACATAATCTAATTTGCATACGGTATGATGCGGTATGATGCGGTATACTGCGACATGCCCACTGTGTTATACCGCAGCAAACCCCGCTTGTTTTGAATGGCTGCATCGGTGTCTTATTATCAAAGATAGCCATTCAAATACTAACCAATAAAATAGACATTAGTCTTATTTTTCAGATGCTTGTGGTTGTTCTGTTTCAGTGACATACTGAAATTTGTTACATACTGAGAGTAAGAGCAGATGTTATGCTACCTTGTGAGAAATACAACTATAATATAACTTATAAAATAAATATAACTTCTATAAAGTTTTGAATTGGAGATTATTTGATGCCTGAAACTCTCATTTGCATAAACACATTTCGGCTGTGAAGCCGTCTTCAGTTGTAAAGCCTTTGTCACAGCCACCTGAACTACTTCAACCCCTTTGGAACTAAGCCTATTCCAGAAATACCAACCTCACAAAAATTATGGATGTGATTTTTCCTCTACCCCTGTTGTGATTCAGTTTTGGTCACTTGCAGGCTCAGAGCCAAATAGCACCACTCCCCAAGAGAGGTACCCTCCACTGTGTGAGTTACAGGAGACTGTGTCTCCCTTCGCAGGACTACTGTCTAGCTTTCAAGAACATGATACAGTATCACCTTCTGTAATAGGCTTAGTGCTACTGAGACCTGTTACACATATGACCAAAAATGCACAGAAAAAACACTGATATTCTAACAGGAAAGGATGAAATGTTTTGGGTCAGATTTACTTTTTTTTTAAAGATAATTACTCTTCAGCAAGTAAATAAAAAGCAAAGTAAAATATTTGCCTATTGTTGGTCATCTGCTCAAAACAAAACAATGAGGACTGCTTTAATTTCTCACTAAAAGAGATAAGACAAATGAGTCTTTATTTTAGGAGTTGTTTTTGGCAGTTTCAATTTTATATTTCTAAACTCAGGTGATCAGATCTTCAGTTATAATGAATTATATTTTTCCTCCAGTCAGTCATGATTTTACACCACTCAAATTGTTTTTTGTCCCATCTATGGTGTGTTCTTATCACAAGATGTAGAAAGGTAACGCTGGTATTACCTCCATTCTGCAAATAAATGTCCACAGGGCAGTGTGCACACCTGAAATATGAACTTGTTCAGGACGAACTGTTAGTATGCATTAGCAAGACCTGCCCCAGGCAGACTTCTGAGTCAGTGGTAAGAGGCTTTATTAGCAAAGTACCAACACATATTAAAAAGACAAATTATACTTGGTGAGACAGTTCAGCACAGAAGTACAGTACCAGATATCTAACTTCTCACAATATCTTCTGTTATTCAAGTGATTTCTATTTCTATGATAATCTGCATTCCATGCTTCAGTTCTGACAGGATTTCTCTCCTGCAGTGTATGTCTTCTGTGACTCCCTGGTTGTGGTATTTGTCATGCAGGCATTCCCAGCAGTTTAATATAAATAGATGACATTCTCATGGTTGACCAAGAAGAAATTAGCTCCTTGGTTGTAGCAGCACAGGGTTATTTAAGTACAGCTGAAGTGGATTATTTTGAACTGACCATTTTTTAGCATGTTTACTAAGCAAATCAGAAAACAAATAAGAAACAAAAATGATAAAGAGTTTGATATACTGTATAACGAAGCAGTAAATAAAATCATAGAATTAAAGAGCAACCAGTTGTGGTCCCAAAATTACATAGTTAATGGAAAATCCCAGATTTGCAGATTTACGTATGGACATTTACCGTAAGTAATGTGTCTTTGATGTTTGTTTTGAATTTCATATCCTTGATGAGCTTGTGTAATTTAGAATACATTGGCTATGTTTATTTTTAAGGTGTCAACTACCTTTTGTGCAGGGCTATGTCCTTGAGGCTGCCACCAGTCTGACATCACACATAGATGCTGGAACTGCTGGACAATTAAAGTTAAGAGAGAGATCTTTCCAGAAGCTTTTAGAGATTCCAGACAGACAGTAATCTTCTGAATGGACTTGTACACACCCAACCCAGCATTGTTAATGGAGAGAAATTAATGTATAAGGAGCATTGTAATGTATTGTAGCCACTAAGTTGCTCTTGTTATCACAATTACACAGCCATCACAAAGAAGTTCAGGATTTATCAAAAACACTATGAATATCATTTTTATAGCTCCATCATTACTGAATGAGAAACAAGCTTTGTTTAAAAAATCAAAACTTGTTGGACTCATTTATGGAAATAAGAGCCAGTGACAAAATTTATAACTGTCTTGCAACTATAAAAAATGTTTGTTTCTAGCTCTGGGGTCATATTTATTTTAGGTGGGTAGCTGCATCAGCATGTGTAGGCTGCAAAGGAACAAATAATGGGTTTATTCCATGCTGAAAGGAGAAGAAAGAAAACACAACATTTCGGCCATGGAGCCTTCTTTATTTACTAGTCATATGAAAGTTGAGTTTCTCAATATACTGTACAAAAGTACACATTTTAAAAGATCTGGGCTACTGGATACTGTTATATTAAATAGCAATGGTAAATGGATTTCTTTCTAGCACTGAAATCACTTATTCATGTCATAGTGCCAAATTATGTCTAATACCTATTTCCCTAAAACAAATGTGCATAAGCACACAGAAAATAAATGTGCTCATGTCACCCTAAAAAGTTTGTGCATTGGAATCTATGTTTAATAAAGATTAACTTTCCTTTTCCTTTTGTACTTGACACAATTAAGTTTCCCCTCATGCTCTGCTGGATTAGCATAAAGCAGCTTATTATTGTACAGGAATGTGCCTGAATGAAAATGAACGCACCACTTAATTTGTGTCAAGGTTTAAGAATAAATCATTTGACAGGGAGCAATACTCCAGAGACTCTGTTGACATTATTCAGTAACCTTTGGCTTAAGAAGGGCTACCTTGCACTGAAGTTACTACAGATAGCATGCAAAATAGACCACACTGTTCACTCTCATTCCATAGGTCTTATTGATCTGTCAGGAGAAGATAACATTAGCAGCTACTTCAGAGCTGGATCCACAATGGGACTTCTAAAATATGAGAATGCTTTTACAAAACTATGTAAACATAAACAAATAGCATAAAAAGGTACATTACTAGGTACTGTACCTGTAATGCAAAAGTGCCACGGCAGGGGTGGAGCAGTGGTACTGTCGCTAAGGATCTGTGCCTGTGGCTGGAAGGTTGCTGGTTCAAATCCTGTGGCCAGCAGAGGAATCCTACTCTGTTGGGCCCCTAAGCAAGGCCCTTAACCCCAACTGCTCCAGAGGTGTACAATGGCTGACCCTGTGCTCTGACCCCAAGCTTCTCCCCTGTCTGTGTGTCTGTGTCTCATGGAGAGCAAGCTGTTGTATGAGAAAAAAGTTGTCACAGAAGCCAGAGGCTAGCCGTGGAGAGAGACTGGCGAGACAAGGAGACCCTATGCGAAGTGGCAGGAATGGAGCAAACACAGGGGTTTGCTCTGGGGCTCAAGGTATTGGGCAGAGTGGGGGACAAGACAAGCCCTCAGGTAGCGGACGTGGGGTGACCTGGTGAGGCGAGCCTCACGCCAACGGATCCCAATGCTGAGCAAAGAGGATAGGACAGAATTAAATAGATAGGACGGAATTAAAAAGCAAACCGGGTAGGCCGGGAAGCCAGAAAGGCCAAGTAATCAGAAAAAAAAACAGGGACAAGGGGAAACAGAGGCTTTTTTAAAGGTGGAAAATGTACATTTAAGTATGGATAGCTATAAAATTAAGTCAGAAAATAAGAACATGGGAACAATATTTCCCCTTGAACAGAATGAAGAGTGGAGAGCTGTGACAGAGTGAGCAATATAATTTTGGTTTTCAGTTAGAACAATTCTGAATTAATGATAAAGTTTGGAATTTCTTTCTGTCCCAAAATAAGAGAAAGTTACACAAAATACATGATTCATTTCACCATGACAGCAGTAATGATAAGTAATAATGTCAATATATGATTACGAGAACAACTCTTCCATTTTTTTCTTTCAATTCAGCCAAACTTTGCCTTTGAAATTGTAGAATATTCATGTATTAAACTGAGAGCATAGTGGATTCTGGATTGAAGCTCCTTAAGTGTGGTCTACATGTGCTCTCTCTGGGTGCTCCTTTCCTGGTGCTCCCAGCTGGTTTAGACTAGTGTTTGTGCACCCTGCTACAGACTGGCATCCATGCATAATGTAGACGTGCATCAAGCCTTAGGCTTCTGGGATAGGCGCTGGGTTATATCCACCGTTACCATGACAAATTGACTTTATTGTAACTTTATTATCAAGACAGGGCTCTTTTTGAATATAGGAAATCCTGCAGCGCCCATCTAATAAAAGACACAAATGAAACAGCATTGTTTTAACTAAGATTGAAGTTCCAGTTTATTATTTATGTAACTCTGTGCCTTGTTAGAGGAAATGTAAATTCAGTGCTGGCAATCACAGTTAATTTGAAGTCTTTTACCAAAAGCTTAAACTTGCCCTCAGAAAACATTTACAGGGTATTCAACAAAAATAAGTTCCAGAATGAATTAAAGTTTTTTTTTACTGATAATTATAATACATATTATTAATCCTATAGAAGAATAAACTGTCACTGTTGTCAGTGATGTACAGTAATCAATTTTCTTTACAACAAAAAAGTATTTGTGTAAGTTCAAGGAAATGCAAACTACATGTAGTCTTTTGCAATTGCACCTCAATAAAGCATCATTGGGTACACAGTCATGTTATCTTTTGCTAAATGATTCTCTTGTTCTTTTCATTCTTCTTCCTTTATTTGTGTCTATGCAGAGATGAACCAAAGGCTGTTTCATTCCAAAAGCTGTTTCTGCCTGTTCATACATCAGCAAATACAATGCTTTGTAGTTTTGTGCTCAGATGAGTTCAATGAAGACAAGAAAAAGTATATGTTATAAGAAACAACTTACAGTAAATACCTGATTTAAATTTATGTGCATTATGTCCCCCATGTACTTCAGAGCATAAATGATATGTCCTGGCACAACTAATAAACTGTTAACCTAATGTATTATCAGTGGACTACAGTATATAATTCTGCCATATTCACAGCTAACAACAATTCAGGGAAGTCACATGGCTCCCATTACAGGATCCGTTACACAATATAGATTTCCATTGCTTTATCAATATTTCAACAATGTCAATTCATTTTCAGAAAGCTGCTTATTCCTAGTAAGGATTGCAGCAACCTGGAGCAACCACAATGATGCCCATGTCCTTGAAAGACATGATTAACTGAAGAACCAGAAGAAATTCCTGTTTTTCTAACTGTTAGTTGAAAACTATATTTAATGTACATTATATGTAATTGGATGATCTTGGTTACGAATGGACAGGTCACTTTTTGAATTTTAAATGAAAACTTTATTAAGTCACAGCTGGTTATTTTGGTGCAACCAATTGTTCATCAGATTAATAATACTATAGAAACATACATTGTGACCACATATTCCATATCTGCATCTCAATGTATAATTTTTCTATTACTTATTGTATGTTTTCTATTTGTCTCAACTAAGTGCTTCCACATTCCTCACTTATCTGTTCAGCACTGTATTGTTTCTCTACTCCCACCTCTCACTGTATCATTTACCCACTCCTCATTGTATTGTTTTACATTACGTCACTTCATTGTTTTTCCTTTCCTTATTGTAATTTCTTTCCAGTTTTCACTATACATGACTATGCTACTCAACATTTTAAATCAGCTGTCAGTATCGGAGGCTAAGGCCTAAGCACATGACATCTTAACCTTTGTGAATTTAAAATCCCTTTAAGTGATTCAAAGAACAGGGGTAGTGCTGATCCTAAAGGCACACTGGTAGAAAAAACACTTATGTTTAATAACTACTCTCTGTGGATCTCAGCATTATACAGATCTGGGCAGGAACTGAAGAGCTTACAATGTAAATCAAAGCAGGCTCTCAAAATGATCAGCCTCAATCTCTGTGATCTCCCCCTGTTTGTAGTACTGCAACTGTAGTTTGAATGAGTCATTTTAAAAGAAAAGAATACAATGACATTTTATTGTTTCTGGACACTCCAGACCTTAAGAATTTATTTAATTAATAGACTGCAATTCTAAGATACCTATAATTTACAATGTACAACAGCACGTATTCTGGTCTTCTAGTTTCAGATTCAAGTTCCTAGAATAATGTGGTATTTAAATTTTGTTCATGGGAAGATTGGTGTTTTTAAGCGATGTTCTTACTTTCAGAACTGCACAATTAGCTCAGCATATAATGTTGCAATTACCCGTGTGTCTTTAGTCAGTGGATTTTAGGGATCTCTCAATTTTTTTCATGATTTTCCTATTTCCCCTGAATTTCAGCAATCGCATTAAGTCATACACACATCTATGTTAGGTACTAGTATATATTGACGTAAAAGCAATGTTAAATAATTTGAAGCTACACTATGTGGAAAGAAGCTTGATAAGTCAATCTTTTGTGTTAAGTACTGTTCTCTCAGAAATTAATACGTAATGAATCAAATGCTGTTGGATTAATTAATAGAACATTTTATTTTTTTATTTCTATGGAATATCTAAGAAAAGAAAAGTAAGATGTTTGAATGGTTATAAGGTTTTAATGACACCATGAAGTGATACAATGTTTTAAGTTATCTTCTTTTACAAAATGTTAATATTGCTATTTTTCTTAGATGATTATAGAATCATAAGCATTAGAGACAAATTTCTTAAAACAGTTTTGTCTCCTACACAATTGTGACTGGATTAATCTATTTAATATTCAGAGCCACAACACATCATACCTTCCGCTCTTAACTCCTGAATTAAGTTGGAAGACATGTTTATTTTAAATAAGTATAAATCCTAACTTCCTTTATTTAGTTTAACCAGTTTAACCAGATACAAACAATGTTAAACTAAAGGATTCATAGATCCTTAACGTTAAAACATAAAGAGCTCTTTATGTGATATGTGCAGCTCATCCCGTTCCAGCTGAGATTTGATCCTAGTAGCTGCACTATCGAGAGCGTCCTCACCAACGGGATCACCGTGTGGTATGGCAACACCTCTTCGCGAGAAAGAAAGGCACTGCAGAGAATGGTCAATATGGCCCAGAAGATCATCGGCTGCGGTCTCACCGAGATTAAACAGCTCTATGAGGACCGCTGCCGTGGTAGAATTCTGGCCATCACAGAGGACAGTCACCACCCAGGGCATGAGCTCTTCACCCCACTGCCCTCAGGCAAGAGATATAAGAGCATATGGACACTTACCACTAGATTCTTCAATAGCTTCTATCCACAAGCAGTGAGACTGGCGAACACATTTAGCCATCCCCCTCGGACCACACCTACACCATCACCATCTACCTCATTGTAATTTATTAATTGTACGTCTCCAGTCATTGTTTACACGTCTGTATTGTTTACATTCAAACTGTCTGCATGTCTACTTGCACATTGTCTATTGTTTGTTTGTACATTGTCTTGATGCACTGTTTACACTTTGTTTTGTTTTTTACACTTGTTTTATAATCGAGAGACTTTCTGTAAGTAAGAATTCCATTGTACCAGTACCGGTTACATATGGCAATAAAGTTCAAGTTCAAGTTCAAGTTACTCGCATGCATATTGTCAAGGCCCACACCTCTGCTTCTTTCAAGAAGCATCTAGACTGGTCAATGAGCCACTGAAAGCTAAATCTGGATGGGCTAAATAACCTCCTCTGATTTGCAAACATGTAATCTGTTTTTTTCAGTAACCACATGGAGGGAAAAGAATAGGTCTTACTGTATGACATTTGCTAAAGTCTTTACAAGTTGCCTAAGGAGTAATTACAATATAAGGCATGCCACATTATCAGGGATATTAGGCCCATCAAACAGATGTTGTCGACTAGTGTGAGCTATTACACAGTTATGAAACACAAATCATCTTACTTAGAACATTGGAAATGAACTCCTTAGACTTGATTTAATTTCAAGAAGCTGCAGTCAGACCAAGAGCACTATGACATGTAATTGAAAACATCTCAATAATCTTTAATAAAGACTGTTATCAATGCCAGACAATTGAAAACTGATTACTGCATAATTTTGTACTCCCTCTCTAAATGCATTATTGGATTTTCTTTTTTTTCTTTTTAATGTTTGCACCAGTGATAAAGTATTTTAAGATTTTTAATATTTTTTTTAGTTTAAAGAAAATCTAAATATTAATGTGCAGAGCACCAGGAAAATGATTTTGCTGTGCTTTGCACATCTGGAGTATTTCTGTAAGTAGAAAAGGGCAAATAAAAGAAAAAGTGTCTGTCATTTTCCAGACTTCCTCCAGATGTCTCCACCCTGTCCTTGTACAAATCTAAGCAAAAGTTAGATCCATGTTCCCTCTCTTAAACGCACATACAAAAAAGTAACAAGCTTAACATATCCTGCAGCTTGATTTGCTTAATTTTAAAAGTGTAAAGTTTGTAAACAAATATACAATACACCTTCAGATTGACGTTCAAAGGGACAATATTTGGTTACATTACTGGCGGTTTTGTCTATGATATCACTATGATAACAGTTCTAAGCAATTCCCACAAAAAAAGTGTGAAAGTTAGTATAAGTAAATTGGTGAAAGCAGTATGAGCCACATAATACATAAATGTACCGTAAACAGTGGATATAAAAAGTCTACACACCCTTATTGAAATTGTAGCTTTTTGTGATGTATTTGTTTGTATTTATTACAGCAGTAAGTCTTTGTGAATAAGTCTCTTTGCAGACCTGGACTTATCAATTTTTTCCCACTCTTCCTTGCAAAAAAGTTCAAGCTCCTTCATATTGCCAGGGGATTTCCTGTACACGGCCCTCTTTAGGTCATTCCACAGGTTTTCTACGGGATTGAGGTCTGCGCTCTGACTGGGCCATTCCAAGACTTTAATCTTCCTTTTCTGAAGCCATTCCTTGGTTGACTTGAATGTGTGCTTTGGGTCGTTATCATGTTGGAAGGTGAAATTCCTCTTCATCTTCAGCAGGTTTTGTGTCAAAATATCTTAATATTTGGAGCTACAGTAGTCATTATCCCATCTATCTTGAATAGAGCCCCTGTCCCAGCTGAAGAGAAGCAGCCCCAAAGCATGATGCTTCCACCACCATGCTTCACAGTAGGTATGGTGTTCTTTGGATGATCAGCTGTGTTGTCTTTGCACCAAACATATCTTTTAGAATTAAGGCCAAAAAGTTCAGACCATAAGACATTTTCCTACATGTTTTAGGGTGACTGAATATATTTTTTTTGCAAAATTTAGACGGGTTTGGATGTTCTTTTTTGTGAGAAATGGCTTCCATCTTGTCACCCTACCCCATAGCCCAGATGTGTGCAGAATATGGGAGATTGTTGTCACATACAAGGAGTGACCATTACCTGCCAGAAATTTCTCCACTTATTTATGATTGTCTTCACAGTGCTCCATGGTACATCCAATGCCTTTGATATTCTTTTATACCCCTCTCCTGATCGGTACCTTTCTTCCGGCGCTGGAAAGATGGCGACAGTTTACAGAAAGCTCTCTCGTTGTGTGACTGTTTTAATGTTTATTTATACGTTAATACTTTTGTTTTGTGTTGGACGCTCAATGTCTGTCATTACTTATGATAGACAAATGCTTTTAAACCTGAGGACAGACTCCTTAGTGTCATCAAACAACTTTTTTCACATACCGGACCACACCTGCTGGATCGGACAAAGATGCGGCGAACAACAACAACAGGTGGGCAGACGCCGGGGGAGACGAGGCGGCGTACTAGCGCGGCTATGAAGGCGTCCGCACAGACCACCGCTGCCGTCTATTTTGTTAGCTAATGTTCAGTCACTGGACAATAAGATAGATTAGCTATATTGTCGGATCAACGCGGAAAGGGACCTGAGGGAATGCTGTGTTTATGCCTTCACTGAAACCTGGCTGAATGCATGCGTCCCTGACACTGCCATCCAGCCAAAGGGGTTCACCGTTTACCACATGGACAGAAACCACTGTAGCGGCGAGGCTTATTAATAAGGCAGAATTAAGTGTTTCTGTGCTTTCCCAAATGAGGCCTCATCTCTCTGTTCATCTCTGTGGTGCAGCCACAGAGAATCTATTCATGCAGGCTGATTTAAAGATGTTTTCTTTTGATAAGGGACAGCTCCCAAAGGGGGATGCACTTAGCTAAGCCTGGCTATCATGATCAATGGTCATCCATTGGTGCCTATCTGTCTAGGGAGTGCCAGATGGACATCTGGACTGCATTCCTAAGTGTCAGGAGTAAGTGACTCATATCTCACCTTGATCAACCAATCAGGGACTGGTAGGGCCGAGTAACCCACGTAGGACTCTGATGCCCATGGAACTTTCAGCCAATGAATGAGCTGAAGTTCCTCCAGGTAAAAACAGGCAACACAGAGGGCCTGAGTGGAGAATTCTGTGGACTTTTCTAAAGGGAATTCAAAGGAGAATTCCAGGGCAGGACGGCCCAGGAGCAGAAGGCTCCCAAGGGCAGGACATTCTCGCAGCGCGCCTCCTGACCATCCTGAGACTCAGCATGGACAACCACGGAACGGCCAGTGTTTCCGAGTGCCAGAACTTTCCTCTGTTCTAAGAGTCTAGAGCGGAGGTTGCCAGAGAGTAACCAAAGGATCCACCAGAGGTTAGCACCAGCAGCAAGCCTCGTGAACAGGTCAGAACTGTGGACAGCTGAATCCAATTCAGAACTAGCTCTTCATCAGGAACGAACTGGTCCTCTTCCTGACTTTCTGGGACCCACAGTCATCTTTTCCCCTGTGCACAAACTTTGCTAGTTAAAGCCAACACTAGCTAGCCGATCAGTGAGCATCAGCAGCGCACCGTCGCAAGCCGCACAGCACAGCCTGGCACCGAGCCAGAGAGCGCGGATTGGACAGCAACAGCCTGCAACTGTTTCTTTGTGCCCGCAGGAGATCTGAATCCCCAGAGATTGGATGAGTATTCAACTTCAATGCATTACAGCTCGAGAATTCAATTGTTATCCCAACCAGTTGATATCAATTTCATTCCTAAGAGTTATGTACTTGTTTTGAGTATCTAATGTAGAAGTTGTAACCAAGTTCAATGGTTCAAAGTTCAAACAGGTCAGTGCGTTGTTGGTCTGAGGAGGCGGAAAGCAGGTTAATAGACTGCTTTGATAGTACAGACTGGGACGCATTCAGAGCTCCCGACACAGATTTAAATGAGTATACGGACGTGGTCACCAGCTATATTAAATACTGCACCGACATTTGTGTACCAGAAATGAAAATTACGTCATTTCCCAATCAGAAACCGTGGTTCATCAACGACATTCGCAATAAAATAAAAGATAGATCCACCCGAATCTCCACCTGTCAGTCAGAAAGATGATCTTAATGCATTCAGATGCATTAGGAGCACAGGCTCCTGAGCTGGCTAAGCCCCATTCCAAAGCAGTCACACAGGACCGCACCCAGCGTCCTAAGTGCCATGAGAACACCGGGGGAGGGAAAGAGCTAGAAAAGGCTGAACAAAAGGATTCAGTAGCCGCCCGCCTGGCCAGGCTTGAACAAGTTTTATTAGGACAGAGACAACCGCTCCCCAAGGCTGCCGGAAGCATGAATGAGCTAATACTCTCCACTGGAGGAGGCGGAGACCCGTCCCCTCTCCCTCCCTCAGTCTATCTGATTGAGCGGAAGGGTTCCTGCCTGGATGAGGTCAGCCACTCCCAAGCGAGTGCTGACTCCACCCCTGAAGTCACAGAGCAGGCAGTAAAACAGAGAGGAAAAGCAGGAAGCTTTTACCTCGAGGCTGCCATGGGAGATGTCTTACCCAGTGAGACACTGATTGACACTGGGGTTGAAAGGCGTTTGTCACACGGCAAGCTCAAACGAGTAGAAAAAGAAAAGGGCATGCGACTCAGAGAGGAACCTTTGGTGGATCACCAGAAAGGCAAAGTGTGGAAACAGGTCAAGGCTTCTAAGCCTTCTGTACAGAAGGAAAGGGGGGCCAAGAGGCAGACTATGCTCACACAGTGCCCACCGAACACAGAAGCCCATGCGGAGATTCCTTCTGTTCCCTCTGGACAAGAAATAAAAATATTTTCTTGTTCCCCGAATATACAGGGAAGTCGTGTCCCGGCTGAGGTCCCAACAGCCTCCCTGCCACAGGAGCGGTGCTCCGAGCAGCCGCCTGATCCACCAGGTAAAGCACACCCCTTTTACATCCCTAAAGAGGAGCAGATCTCTCCACCTGGCGATGAAAAGGAGCTTTCCCTGTGCACCCTGGCACCCAAGAGGGGTCAGGAACACCACCCCGCAGTGGTGGAAGGGATCCAGATGGCAGGAGAGCAGGTTGGTGATGTAGCCCTCACCCTTAGCCCTGAGAGGTCCTCTATTAGTAGGCTGGGCAAATGATTTTAAAATTTTTTTTAAAAGAAATAAAAAATGAGATATAATGATGTGTTCCGGCTTAACTTAGACATTGCAAGACTTTAAAACCTATAAAAACAGGTTTCAAGAGTTAAAAACCACTTTTTATCCGCAAATAATGGATGATTTTTCTTCCTCGTGATCAGCTCAGAATCTTTGTGTACGCTGTAAGGTTTTTACTTCTTAATTAAACGTTTAAAATACACGAATTTCATAAAGACACCACACGTTTCGAAGAGAAAAAATCCCATTGTTTTCTCTTCCTGTTGTGTGAAACTAATCAGCAGGTCTTTTTTTCCCAATCAGAGGCTCTGAAAACAGCTTACCGCCCACTGCGCTCCGTCAGAGAGGGGCGCGGCACCGAGAGAGGGAGGAGGCGCGGAGCTCAGCATTACAGAACGAACGTTCTACTGCCTGGAGCGCTTATGGCAGCGATCGCGTCTGCATTTATAACTTAGTTTTTAAAATCAATCAAGCAATATGAAGCATCTCCTTTTACTTCTAAGTCCTTTACTTATCATTAAACAAACAGCTTTTCAACAAATTAGACGTATCACTTTATAACCGTTAGCATCTTATTGTACTTCCTAACTATATTACACGTGGAAAATAATACGTTTTTAATAATCTTTAATGATTTATACATTTTGGAAAGGTTTCATCTATACAAAGCAGTGTTAGTATAAATTATAAATATAATAATTATCATACATAATATAAGGTATAAATGACAAATATAGCAGTAATAAAACTGTGTTGGAATTGTTGCACTTTGTTCCATGTCTTGTAAAACGTAATCATTTACAAGACTTTGGTCAAATGTGCATTTGATCTGACAAAATAAAAATATAAACAAATTAAAGTAAACAAAAAAGTAAATAATGAAATAAAATGTGGCACTAGTAAAATAAATCAAACTAAAGTTCTAAAATAATGAGAAATAAAATTTAAAATATACTGAAAAATGCTCCTTTTTCCATCGGCACTGAGATGAAGCCCATCAGCAGCAAAGGCCTGAGCAATGGGCTGCTTATTCTTCAGAAGCACTCTGTTGCTCCTGAGGAACTGCACATGGTCCATCTGAGAAGGGAACTGTGAAAAAGCCCGGTTAGCTTCTTTCACAGCTCTAGCCGTAAATGAGTCATCACAGAGCCGTGGCAAAATGGAGCAAATGGCAAAATGTACCTTACAAGGAGATGCTCTCCTTACTGCCACAATCAGTTCTTTCATAGCTCTAAGGATGTCATAGTGGGAGTCACCCTGAGCTATGTTATTTGTCCCTATGTGAACGATCAGTAATATATCCTCTGTCAGGGCCTGGAGGTGGTACAGGTGCTGGTGGGCACTGCGCTGCAGTGTTGTGCCAGGGTGCAGCCACACCTGCTCTGCTGGCAGAACTTTTTCCAGGCCCCGCAACATAGAGTCGCCGAGGACATACACTTTCTTTGGACCTGATGGGAAAAAGGCATTATCAAAGCTACATCATAAAAATAAATCTTTAAAGTATATAAACTATAACTGAACAGCAAACATACAGATGCAGCCATTCAAAGTGCGCGGTACAGACACGTACCGGAGGTAATTGGCTACGGCGTCGTGCATCCTGACACGTGATGACGCAAAATACCGCGGTACATGATTGGTTGACCGACAGGGGCACTCGTGCTCCGTTGGTCTGTCATAGAAAGACTTACTGTAAACGTCTTTACTGGGCCCGTTGTAGATATTGAATTTTACCACTGAAGGGAAATCTTAGTAGCTGAGCATAAAAAGAATAGGAGCATACTGTAACGCGTGTGAAGGCCATAAACGATATTAATTTTGGAACGTAAACATACAGTATATGGCTGGTCTTGGTACTTTAAAGAAAAAAATACACACCAGTATTCCATTTCTCCCTAAACATTGTAAGCTTCGAAGTCTTTAACTAACGTGATACCGGAGTCAACAAGCATACTTTTAGAATTTGATTAAAAGGGAATATAATATGGAATCGCGTATCTAAAGAATTTAATGACGGTATGATTATATCCGTGTACTGCGGCAGAACTGTGTAGGGCTGTTTCGCCTACCTGATCATGCGAGCTGTCTTGTAGCCTACTGGTCTAGGTGCGTGACTACCAACTGGCAGATTGTGTGTTCAAATCCAGCTGGTGCTGGACTTTTCATTTTTATTTATTTTTTAATCGCGTAACATTAACATATTACCGTATGCAAACTGTACTGTATACAGTATCTATATGTATATTTAATGTCTTAACTGTGCCCGTTTAATTGAATTAAAAAAAAATTATTTAACACGAACATTAAGCTGTTTACATCTTCCGCCTGAGAACAGTCACCCGTTGCTACCCAACGCAGAATGGTGATTGGCTGACACTATCTGACACCCCTCTGATTGGAGAAAAAAGACGTGCTGGTGTGCTATACACACTACCAGGAAGAGGATTTCTTTCTATTCAAAACGTGTATTTTAAAAGTTTAAGAAGTAAAAACCTTACAGCGTACACAGATTTCTAAACTGATCAGGATCGTTATCTTTGTCTTATGCATAATAATGTTCACCGCTCTGTCCAGCAAATTAATAATAAACTTTATTTTATATAGCGTTTTAAACGAATAAGTCATTAGATTGCTCATAAACCTAATCACTTGCTTTTTCTTTTTATTTAGGCTCAGATTTCAACTATAGATCGTATTATTAATAACCATAATAACAACCAACCAACAAAAACAACCATATAAACATAATGGTGGTGCTGGACCTTCCAGTTTTATTTATTCATTTTTTAATCGCGTAACATAAACATATTACCGTATGCAAACTGTACTGTATACAATATGTATATGTATATTTAATGTCTTAACTGTGCCCGTTTAAGTATTGAATATTCATATCTAATTTTACCACTGAAGGGAAATCTTAACATAAACATACAGTATATGGCTGGTCTCGGTACTTTAAAGAAAAAAATACACACCGGTATTCCATTTCTCCCTAAACATTGTAAGCTTCGAAGTCTTTAACTAACGTGATACCGGAGTCAACAAGCATACTTTTAGAATTTGATTAAAAGGGAATATAATATGGAATCGCGTATCTCAAGAAATTAATAACAATATAATTATATTCATGTTGCAAAAGAACTGCAACGGACATAAAAACTCCCTTGCATGGTTTCATTACGACCAGAATCGGTCTTGAGATATTTTTAACTTGATTTACAGTATTTGAGAGGTATGTCTTAACACCGATACTACAGTGCTTAAGTACTGCTCACGTATATGTTTCTAGGTTTATATTATGCATTTCATACGGTCAAATTACTTTTGAGCAACTAATAAGAAGCGCGAAACGGTATGCGTTTTACTTTCGTTTTGTGCTGGGACCCGTGGATTGATTAGAGATATCAAGTACATACAAGTCATTTTTTAAATGTTGTAGTTCGTCTTGAAAAAATGTTACGAGTACATCATCTATCAACAATTACACAGGTTCTGTTTCCATATTGTGGATTTTGGTTACGTAATATTATTTTCTAGATTTCACGTTGTGAATATGATGGGATGTCTGATGGGATGTTTCTAAAAATCCATCCTCTGTAAAACGTCTTCTCTAGTTGTCCTGCATATGTATTCGCTAATGAAGCTCTGTGTTCTGAGCCTAGATCTCTACATTTCTGTATGAACCAGCTTAGAGGGCTAAAGACAGCTTGTGTTTAAATTGAGTGTAAGGCAATTTATGCTTCTAAAGTCATGGTCAGCATTTATCTTTGTACTGTGCTGTAAACTTGTTCTGTGCGAAGTCACATTATTTTATAGCGTTTTAAAAGCGTTATCAAATACGGTGTTACTGTAGTTTACTGAGTCCCATGTCACATGGTCTGTGATTGAAACCTGTAAAACCGGTTTAATTCGTCACAGCCAGCACTCTTCAGGTGTGAGGGTCTTCTGCTCAGAATGAAACGCTAAAATGTTTGTGTATATTCTAATGGTAGTGGGGGCGGGGTGTGTGGGAACAGGTTTGGTTGAAATTGCATTGATCAATGTTCTTCACACCTGAAACATTTTCTCTGAAAGCATTTTCTTCGCAGTTTAACCGATCTTGTTTCAGCATGTTACAGTTTACTATTATTAACCATATTAATTTTAAGTGCTTAATGTAAAATCTTGTAAAAATATATTTTCATTGTTCAAATATACATTAAGTCTGACTATCATATAATAAGTTAAATACAAAACTAAAGAAAAAATAGGGTTAAATATAATTCAAAATATTTTGCTAACAATGTTAACTGTTTATGAATAATAAAATGTATTAACTAAGGAGTAGGATGGCACAGTTGTTAGTATGTTTTTTGTTTTTTTTAACCCAATCTCCGGGAAACCATTAGTACGATGGTGAATCGGAGATTCTCAACCCTTGCTGCGTACGACTGGAAAAGAATTCGTGATCGGATCAACGAAATGCTTCGTAGGAGGAGGCGGTCTTTTCCTCTTGTCTAACAGTCTGTCCACAAACAAAACATTCCTGTTAGACAAGAGGAATTGAAAAAAAAACAATGTTGTCAATGAAAACCGGTGTGTGTGTCTCTCCCTGCTGGATGTCCCTCTCACAAACTGCTGAATGAATAAAATAATTTTATTGAAAACGAGTTTGCGATTGTCTGGTCTTTAAATTCTGGAGATACGCGATTCCATATTATATTCCCTTTTAATCAAATTCTAAAAGTATGCTTGTTGACTCCGGTATCGCGTTAGTTAAAGACTTCGATGCTTAAAATCTTTAGGGAGAAATGGAATACTTGTGTGTATGTTTTCTTTAAAGTACCGAGACCAGCCATATACTGTATGTTTAAGTTCCAAAATTAATATCGTTTATGGGCTTCACACGCGTTGCAGTATGCTCAGGCACTAAGTAAAAGGAGATGCTTCGTATTGCTTGACTAATTTTAAAAACTAAGTTATAAATATAAAAATTGCAGGCGCTGCTCTGGTGCGTCGGCTCCTACACAGTGCCTGTCTGCCGTAAGCGTTACAATATACATACAGTACCCAACACTGCTTGTACCCATCTGTCATGCAAATAAAACACCTTGAATTGAATTGAATTGAGGGGAGAAGGGGGGGATACTAAAGCCAATACTGGCTCAATGGGCTTTGACGTGCTAATGCTTTGGTTTAACGGTCCGGGTGTGGCAGGCTTCCAGTGTCAACTCGACTCGATTAGAAGACAATGAACGTATTTTAGCCCTAAATGAATTAATAGCAAACATGGTTTACATAAAATACATTTTTCCAAGAAAGTTTATAATAATACGATCTATAGTTGAAATCTGAGCCTACTTTAAAAATAAAGGAAAAGCATTTTCAGAGAGCAATCACGCTGTGTTTATGTAGGAAAAGTGATTAGGTTTATGAGCAATCTAATTACCTATTCGCTTAAAACGCTATATAAAATAAAGTTTATTTAGAGATGAATGATCAGTGTCGCAGTTTAAATAATGTGAGTCAGGAAACTAACACAGCGCCACCGGATTTAATAACGCAATAAAAACGCTATAAAATAATGTGACACAGTACAGCACAGTACAACAATACTGACCATGACTTTAGAAGCATAAATTACCTTACACTCAATTTAAACACAAGCTGTCTTTCTGTATGAACCTCTAAGCTGGTTCATACAGAAAATGTAGAAATGCATTAGCCTGATCATGATTAAAAAACACATAATTAAACACGCGTTTGCGATTTAAATCAGAACACGATTTAAATCAATATAAATGTTTATATTGTAACGCATACTGTCCAGCCTCCATTTCTCTATAAAAATTTACTGTTGCACACACACACACAATAGAAGCAGGAACCGCTGTCAGAAGGGAAGATATGTTCAAAATATCGCAAATATCGATCATGTTGCGATATTTTGAAATATAAAAGTCAATTGATTGTCCATAATATCGCTTACCTATTTTTTCGAAGAAATGTTTGTTAAAATAAAAGTCCAGCACCAGCTGGATTCGAACACACAACCTGCCAGTTGGTAGTCACGCACCTAGACCAGTAGGCTACAAGAGAGCTCGCATGATCAGGCAGGCGAAACAGCCCTACATAGCTCTGCCGCAGTACACGGATATAATCATACCGTTATTAAATTCTTTAGATACGCGATTCCATATTATATTCCCTTTTAATCAAATTCTAAAAGTATGCTTGTTGACTCCGGTATCACGTTAGTTAAAGACTTCGAAGCTTACAATGTTTAGGGAGAAATGGAA
Source organism: Lepisosteus platostomus (assembly GCF_059453375.1). Taxonomy (NCBI): domain Eukaryota; kingdom Metazoa; phylum Chordata; class Actinopteri; order Semionotiformes; family Lepisosteidae; genus Lepisosteus; species Lepisosteus platostomus. The sequence goes on from NC_142617.1 coordinate 22,259,994, forward strand.
TACCGGTGTGTATTTTTCCTTGTGATATTTTAAGCTCTAGTTGAATGATAGGTGTCGCATTTTAAATCATTCTCGTAGCTAGAAATTATGAAACGCCCTGTTAAAAGCAAGGAAGTTTTTATGCCCCGTTGAAGTAAAACAAAATGCCTGACAAAGTATGGCTTGGACAGATTCCAAGTGCTTGTACAAATGTGCTAAAGAAATTATACTTTGAGTATACAGCTTGTCCAAAGTCATCCATTATTAATACTATTAGTAATATCTTCAGTAAAGGCTTTGATGCATAAATATTTCTGATAAAGGTAGGTTGTGTACTTTTGTCCAACTGAGCAATCTTGCTTTCATAAAATATACCAACATTTTAATGACTGATGATTAACATGCTGTAATACACAGTTCAAAATTAAAGGCTCAAATGCTGTACATGAGAGGTTAAGCTCCCCCTGGCGGTTTTACAAGGCGACGCCGGATAGTTAGTCACGTGACACACGTGAAACGCGTGATACCGCGTGATACTGTGACACGCCCACCGGGGAATGTCGCGAAATACCTCACCCATTTTGAATGGCTGCATCTGTATTCAATAAATAACAATGAACAATGAATAACAATGTAAATGTTAAAAATTATAACCAACGAGTAACTATATACAGTGCTGGAAACCAGCTATCAGAAGGCACGGGGAAGTTACATCAGCAGTTATGTACAGTATAGAGGATTAATTTCACGTTGCTGGCTCCAGGGATCAGCCTTTTGACCTCCCTGGTGCATCAGCATCCATAATCTGCATGTTTTCAAATTAATGTACTCCCTAGGTATCTACAAATACAGATATCTTAAGATGCTGGCTCCAGGGATCAGCTTTTCACCAGCCTCCCTGGCGCATCAGCATCGGCTACAAGATGTTTCCTATTCGTATTCCTCAAAATTATCTGCATCTGACACACAGTGTAACATTAGCAATAGCCTGGAACTTAAGAAACCTAAGCAACAATCCTCACCTCATTATTTATGTAATCATCTAACAATGGATACTCAATTATGCCACTAACTTCATCGTCACCCTCCTCTACATAATCCACAACAAACAAGTCACCTGTTCTATTTACATTTACTACCCTGCCTGGCCACCAACATTCTCTCCCATCTTCACTACTCACAAACATGTGCTCTACTTTCTTGCCTACGAAGTCCTCTGCACTAACAGGAAGCAATTCTAAATAACTAGCCATATAATCTTTCCACAAATCAAACCACCACATTTTTCTAAATCCATCATTTTATTTTAAAAATATACTCCTGGCCATCTAGTCTAATTTCAGCAACTGTGCCCTTGTACCACACCTTCCTACCTTTCTCATCAAAAGCATGTCTAACTCTCTTTCCTAACAAGTGTTCTGGTTTAATTAACATAGGAATTCTTAATCTTTCCATTCCAACCTTTTTTCTACCTAGATCTCTAGCCTTAAAATGCTGCTTAACAGCCTCCTTTAAAAACTCTGCCTTTTCTTCAACAATACGTTCTGATGGTGCAAAACAATAATCTTTTTCTTCTCTAGATGTACCTGGGATTTCCTCTGGCCTGCAGACAACACTTTTTAAGTTAGCAATCAGCTGTTCTAGACTAAGCCTTTTCCCGTCCTTTGAAAAATTGAAAACCCCTTTTTCATTTTTCATTCCTATCACAAATCTCCTAAACTTCAACTGTGTTGTAACTGCAGGAAGCTTCTTGTCCTCATCTAAATTCCTCAGTTGCTCGTCTATTTCTTCCTCACTGTTCCAAAGTCCCCCATACTTTCCTATCTCTACCGCTAGTACTTCCTTTGTCCTTATATCTCTTGTTTCCTTTTCTATCTTTTTTTCCTTCTTCTCTCTTAGTGTCTGCAACCTGGCATCTCTTATCCTAGCCATCCTCTCACAAAACACAGCCCTCTGCTCTTTAACTGATTCTCTAGCTTGAGATAAAACTTCTGCCTTCTTTTCAGAATCTAGTTTTTCAAGCCACTGCCAAGACCTGTTCTCCTTGAACATAATCATCCCCTCGACAGCTAATGCTGTTGCTCTGGCCTTAACTTTAAGTAAATTATCAAAGATTCCAAAATCCCTCTCACAGCTAACATTCGTCTTGGGTGCTGATTCAAGCTTTTCAAACATCTCCTCTGAAACCTCATCATACCTGCCATATTCTAAATGATCTGCTACCATCCTACAACACACCTTTACAAAACTAGCAAGGATCAGTTCCACAGCCTGTCTAGTCATGTCCTCAAATTCAGGGCTCCTCTGTTCTGTTAGCTTCTGTAGAACAGGTCCACAATGTACCTCTATGTCGATGAACAAGCGTACCTCACCTCTGACTAATTTACTGCTATCAGCCTGCCATTCTTTCAGTTTGCACACTAACTCCCTGTATCTTGCATTCATTTTTAAAACATGCTCTTTTCTTCCCAGAGCTTTCCACAAAGGCTCTGTCACTAATTTACAAATAATTCCCAGTGCTCTGCATCCTGCAATAAACTGACCTACACTCAAATCCTCAAACACTGCTTCTATTAGTTTATTTTCATTACGTATATCATGCATGAATTCCAGCAATTCAGCATGCAAAAAATAAACTCAAGCTGCATTGTGGAACATTGCATTAATTCGGTTTCCTTTAAAGGGAACCAGAGGGACATGATCAGATTTGCCCTGACTCAACAAAAAAGATCTAAACTGCACAGATTTGCCACTTTTCTCACACTCTCTTTCATGGATGGCTTTGCACACTGATCTAATCAATCTAACTGTACCACTCTCTCCTACTGTTCTATGCATCCAATCTAAACTAACACTGCCCACCTTTTCACCACCAAAAATAATTCTTTCCCAGACAGAAAGTGTAACATTTGCCTGATGTGCCAAGCCATCAATTAAATGTAATCCACAGAACAACTCATTGATAACTCCGATCCTAGCCTTGTCTGTCTCACTGAGGTCATCAAATCCATCTACAATTTCAGGCAAGATATCAGTTCTGTACTAAGCCAGAATTTCATTAAATTTTTTTTCTGTACTTGCCCTGTCGCCAATTAGATTTGTAATTTTGCAGAAAATTTCCTTCTCAGAACGTGTTGCATCCGAATCCCTGCTTCCACTGTTAACAACATCTTTCACCATCTCTCTAACTGTGTCAAATATGCACTGAGCTGAACCCGATGCCTGCTCTCTGAGTCCTAAATGCATTCTGCTACCATCCTGGAAAGATTCCCTGCAGTTCCATATTTATGGCCATATTTAGTGGTCCCATCTGTGGCAAGGGTTAAATTACTTTCTTGCAACAGTTTTTCTTTCAGATGTTGCAAAGAAACTTGCCTCGCTTCTAACACAAGATATTTACAAAAACTTTCCCCAGGTAATCTATCTACCTGAATACCTACCAATTTATCCAAAACTAGTCTGACTATCTGAGAAGCCTTTCGTGCACTAACGCCCATGTTTGCTACTAAATCCATATAAGCCTCTCTTACAGCATCACTATACTTGCCTTTTTCATACATGCTAATATTGTGACTCACTATCCTGTCTATCTCTGTTTTCAAGCCTTCATATTCTCCCTGCCAGAACTGTACCTCCTCATTCAGGTCCCTCACCCTATGTGCCAAATCTGCTTCAGAGTCACATTTCCTTTTATAATACGCAACCTTCTGCGATTCCTTTTTTTTTGTATATCTAAGCTTTTCCAACTGTTCTTGCAATTCATCAATACTCTTCTCTAGCTGTGCCTTTTCCTTCTCTAACTCACTTTTCTCCTGTTCATTCAAAATGACTGTCTGCTCACACTCCACAACTTTTTGCTCAAGTGTCCGAATTTTACTATCCATGCGTCTAAGCCTTTTATTCACATTCCTAACACTTCCATGTCCTAACTTTTCATTTGCCTTGCTTAATTTATTTGAGAGAGCTTTAATTTCAGTTTCAGCCTTATAAAGCATAAGTCCTCTCTCTTTTTTTTTCTTGTCTAACCTAGCTCTTTCATCATCTAGTTTCCTGCATTCTTCCATTAATCTATGCACATTTTTAAACTGTGCTCCTAATTCACTAACTACCTCATTAGTGCACTTTACATCACTTAATTCACTCATTCCTGATCTTACATCACAAGCAGAACTAGTGGTAGCTGTTTGCTGTGCATCTTCTGCAGCTGAAATTTCACTGCTCTCCTTTCTTACTAGGGGCAGAGCAAAGATCTGGCTGTCAAAATCTTCCCTTTCACTTTTTCTTATGCGGGATTTCTTATTGATGATCCTCTGTACATACAAACTAATCAAATATTCTTTTTCCTGTTCATTTCTTAGACCTAGGTCGAAATTGTGATTTAAAATATCAAAAAGTATCTGTTTCCTATTTGATTTTTTGGCTCCGGAAAATTTGTAGATCTCCATCATCGTTCTGTTCGTCAAGATTTTAACATCTAGTTTTTTTATTCGTTCAGATTTTAATTCTACATCTATCCCTAATTCCTCGAAGTAGCTACTGATGTATTGCTTCCCCTTACCACCAGGGCACACAAGCGTTTTCTCTGGATTCATTTTTTTTCTTTCGTAGGGTGTCTCTGATTCGCTGCAGCTCGGCACCAGAACGGTTAAAGATGGCGTCAAGTCAGGCACCCAGAGGGGGGGGGGGCGTCTTCCCACCTCCATAACTAAAATGCCAAATAGGAGTGGCTTAAGCGACATACACAGTCGTGTAACTGACAGTTTGAGGTAGCCTATCGTGTAGTTTTCGTTTTGTTGCTGATAGGTTAAGCTTTCGAAACTCAGCCCCAAAGTCATGTGAATGATTTTTCGCCCCGTTTCATTTGTTAAACGCAATGATCACAAGCACCACCATGGTAACTGGGATGTGTAGTTTTTAATTCCGTTTGAATTATAACTGTACGTACTGTCTTCGTATTTGGCCAGGGCTTTAAAGAGAGGGCGCGCCAAAAATTTTCGGTGCCGTCGTCTCCGCTTTAAAGGTACCCCCGTCGCGGAATAATTCGATCTCGGGACGTTTGCCCAGCGTACTATTAGTGAGGATCTGCTTGAGCAGGTGTTGCAGGGCCACTGCCAGGTGCCCCCGGTGCAACATTCACAGGTTAGACAGAGAGTCGAGCTGGACGCTGAGACTACTGCGCTGTGGACACACCTGATCCCAGATGCCGATTCCCTCTGCTGTGACCCAGGGAACCTGCAGTCAGGTAACATTATTTCTCACAACTACCAGGTAGTGAGTGAGACTGACCTGATTGTTCCTGCCTCGACAGCAGGGTTTCCAACACACCCAGTCCCCCAGAAGGGACAGGGAATGAAAGCCGAGCCGGTTTTCTTACAGCCACCAGCTCAGTCTGTCAGTCTGAGTCTGACCAACAGTGGTTCAGCCAGACTGGAGCTGGATGGTCAAGTCACCCGCCTGCCAGTGCAGGAAATCGCAAAGAGGGGTGTCAGAACCCCAGCCTGCACTGACATGGGCTTGGTGGGTGATAGTAAGTTCAAAGACAGTGAACTAGCTATCCCACTGCTGGGGCAGCTCCCTGAACCCCTAGCGAGGGAAGGGGGGAGCGAGCAGGTGTCCTACACCCACGCCCAGAGAACAATTGTAAACATGCCAATAATAATAATAATAATAATTGCTTACACTTATATAGCGCTATTTCTGGACACTCCACTCAAAGCGCTTTACAGGTAATGGGGACTCCCCTCCACCACCACCACCAATGTGCAGCATCCACCTGGATGATGTGACGGCAGCCATAGTGCGCCAGAACGCTCACCACACATCAGCTATCAGTGGGGAGGAGAGCAAAGTAATGAAGCCAATTCACAGAGGGGGATTGTTAGGAGGCCGATGATAAAGGCCGATGGGGAAATTTGGCCAGGATGCCGGGGTTACACCTCTACTCTTTTCGAGAAACACCCTGGTATTTTTAATGACCACAGAGAGTCAGGACCTCGGTTTTACATCTCATCCGAAGGACGGCGCCTGTTTACAGAATAGTGTCCCCGTCACTACTCTGGGGCATTAGGACCCACATGAGCCGCAGGGTGAGTGCCCCCTGCTGGCCCCACTAACACCTCTTCCAGCAGCAACCTTAGTTTTTCCCAGGAGGTCTCCCATCCAGGTACTGACCAGGCTCACACCAAATTCCTCAATCAGGAAGTGTGCAGGGTGGACCTGAACAGTGAGAATGGGGTAACAATCCCAGATCACTCAGGTGCTCCAGATGACCACTCAGCTGAGGGTCAGGCATGCTCCACCGCTGCACCACCCCCTGCAGGGTTCCTAGAGCACAGGCATGAACAAATTGAAAAAGCAGATGCCCTGGAAAAGGAGGAGCAGCATCAGCAGCTGCGTCAGATTTCCCCAGATTTCCAGGATGTTGGTGCCCAAGATGCCACAGGGCATACTGAGAAAGACACCATGTACACGCTGTGCCAGCTTAGAAAGGCAACAGTCACTCAGAAGGAGATGACTGGGATCAGCCACCCGAAAAGACTTTTGGGAGGACTGATTGCTGCCGCCACTGTTGTGCGTTTGCTATTTCTGGTAGGTTTGTGTGCTACTGGCACTCTCACCCTGACTGCCCCAAGAAGGCAGGTGTCAGAGATGCCAGAGGATAGTGACAGACTGTATCGACAGCAGCAAAGGCTGGAAAGCTTAGGGAAAACCCTACAGGCAACTTTCTATGCAACAGGGTTAAACCTTATCCCCCAACCAGTGGACATGATTGCCAGTGTTATACAGTGGGTTTATGCTTGTGTGCAACAGGCCAGAATGTTGACACAAGACCTGTTAAGGGAATTTAGTGCCACTGTAGCCAGTATAGTCATGGCACAATTGCCAAACCCACTTGATTCCAGTCTTCTCAGTAGAGGAGTATGTGACATTAACCCCATCGCTCATAGCTCACCCAGAAGGCAATCCAAGATTGAATTTGGTTCCAAATCTTGAGATGGGTATGGCTACCAAAGCTATCCATTGGCTGTGTCTAAACGATTCACCAATGAAGGGTGTAAAGCTACTAACGAGCAGAGGGAGGTTAATGACCCCCATGAAGAGCAGGTGGGAAGTAAATGGCTGGTCAGCACACCACATTTAACTGACACTATGACTTGTGACAGGCATGATACAGCTACCGCAATGCAGCTACCTAATCAAACAGTTTTCCTGCAAGTTCCCGAGGAGGCCATAGTACAGCTTGAACTTAACACTGTACGGTCTAGAACCAGACAACATAAGACCAAACTTGAGGTCATGGATGCCTTCAAGTGCCACACTATTGAATTGGATAGAAATCCAAGAAACAGTATGCCCTGAAGAGGTACAGGTAGTTAGTTTGCTATAATGGAACAAACCTCCAAACCACCCTGGCAGATACCCAACACAGGTGTTGTGGTTTATCGGGGGGAGCTGGGAACAGGAACTGTTGTTATGGTAACACTACTGCCGGGTAGCTGGATCATGACTGGATGTACTCTGAATGCTGTACTCTCACATCAAGATGTACTCCGGGTAGCATGAATGAGTCAAAGGTAGCATGTCAAAAGAAAGGAAGTGACTTCTCCCCAAATATCTACTACAGAGGTATCAGATATTGACAGTGAACTTCCTGATGTGTAATGCCTAGACTGAGACGATGTCTCCTACCGTGTTTATACATACTCCAGATGTTATTCACCCTGTTTGTTCCCAATGCTGGTTCCGGTATGAATTCTCGAGGAGTAATGTGGACATTTAAGGTTAATGTTCTAATGGCAAGGGACATCACTTAACTCTGTTTTGTTTTGAAGGCAACAACGCCTCAGGACCTCGTGACCTTCAAAAAGGGGGGATATGAAGCGGCGAGGCTTATTAATAAGGCAGAATTAAGTGTTTCTGTGCTTTCCCAAATGAGGCCTCATCTCTCTGTTCATCTCTGTGGTGCAGCCACAGAGAAACTATTCATGCAGGCTGATTTAAATATGTTTTCTTTTGATAAGGGACAGCTCCCAAAGGGGGATGCACTTAGCTAAGCCTGGCTATCATGATCAATGGTCATCCATTGGTGCCTATCTGTCTAGGGAGTGCCAGATGGACATCTGGACTGCATTCCTAAGTGTCAGGAGTAAGTGACTCATATCTCACCTTGATCAACCAATCAGGGACTGGTAGGGCCGAGTAACCCACGTGGGACTCTGATGCCCATGGAACTTTCAGCCAATGAATGAGCTGAAGTTCCTCCAGGTAAAAACAGGCAACACAGAGGGCCTGAGTGGAGAATTCTGTGGACTTTTCTAAATGGAATTCAAAGGAGAATTCCAGGGCAGGACGGCCCAGGAGCAGAAGGCTCCCAAGGGCAGGACATTCTCGCAGCGCGCCTCCTGACCATCCTGAGACTCAGCCCGGACAACCATGGAACGGCCAGTGTGTCCGAGTGCTAGAACTTTCCTTTGTTCTAAGAGTCTAGAGCGGAGGTTGCCAGAGAGTAACCAGAGGATCCACCCGAGGTTAGCACCAGCAGCAAGCCTCGTGAACAGGTCAGAACTGTGGACAGCTGAATCACTATTCAGAACTAGCTCTTCATCAGGAACGACCTGGTCCTCTTCCTGACTTGCTGGGACCCACAGTCATCTTTTCTCCTGTGCACAAACTTTGCTAGTTAAAGCCAACACTAGCTAGCCGGTCAGTGAGCATCAGCAGCGCACAGCACAGCCTGGCACCGTGCCAGAGAGTGCGGATTGGACAGCAACAGCCTGCAACTGTTTCTTTGTTCCCGCAGGAGATCTGAATCCCCAGAGATTGGATGAGTATTCAACTTCAATGCATTACAGCTCAAGAATTCAATTGTTATCCCAACCAGTTGATATCGATTTAATTCCTAAGAGTTATGTACTTGTTTTGAGTATCTAATGTAGAAGTTGTAACCAAATTCAATTTCTGGGGATTCAGTAAGTTTCGGTAAGTCGGACCACATCGCTCTACTGTTGCTTCCTGAGTACAAACAGAAGCTGAAGACCTCCCCCATTGCAAACAGGTTAGTGCGTTGTTGGTCTGAGGAGGCGGAAAGCAGGTTAATAGACTGCTTTGATAGTACAGACTGGGACGCATTCAGAGCTCCCGACACAGATTTAAATGAGTATACGGACGTGGTCACCAGCTATATTAAATACTGCACCGACATTTGTGTACCAGAAATGAAAATTAAGTCATTTCCCAATCAGAAACCGTGGTTCATCAACGACATTCGCAATAAAATAAAAGATAGATCCACCGTGTTCAAATCGGGGGACAAAGAGCTGTACATGAAATCACAGTATGCATTAGAGGAAGCCATAAAATGCGCCAAACGGAGCTACAGAGTGTGGCTTGAAATGCAGTGTGCTGACACCTGGAGGCTGTGGCAGGGATTACAGTCAATCACAGGCTACAAGGGCTGCAGCCAGGAGATTGACACGAACAACGCATCCCTGCCTGACGAGCTGAACCACTTCTATGCCCGCTTTGATGCTCTGAACATGGGCAATGCTGAGAAGACCCCAAGTGTGCAGGGCAAAATTGTTCTGGAACTCTCAGAGAAGGACGTGCAGAAGACTCTGAGCAGGGTGAAAATCCGTAAGGCTGCAGGGCCTGATGGGATACCACCTCGTGTCCTGAGGACATGTGCAGCCCAGCTGACCACAGTGTTTACAGACATCTTTAACTCCTCCCTGTCACAGTCCATGGTCCCCACCTGCTTTAAAAAAACCACTATTGTTCCAACCCCCAAAAAGGCAAAAGTGACATGCCTGAATGATTACCGCCTAGTAGCATTAACATCTGTGGTGATGAAATGCCTGGAGAAGCTGGTGTTGCCACACATCAACTCCTCCATCACAGTCGTTGGACCCCTTGGAGTTCGCCTACCAGAACAACAGATCAGTGGATGATGCTGTCTCCCTGGCTCTGCATACAGCCTTGGAACACCTGGACACTAAGAACTCGTATGTGAGAATGCTGTTTGTGGACTATAGTTCAGCATTCAATTCCATCATACCCAGTCAACTGGTGACAAAGCTCAGGGGATTAGGTCTGTGCAACTCTGTCTGCAACTGGCTGCTGGACTTTCTTATCGAGAGACCACAGGTGGTGCAGATAGGCATTGAAATATCAACACCACTCACCCTGAGCACTGGAACCCCCCAAGGCTGCTGTCTGAGTCCAAGGTTGTACTCCCTGTTCACTCACGACTGCACAGCAAGACACAGGAACAACCACATCATTAAATTTGCAGATGACACCACTATAATAGGACTGATCAGTGATGATGACGAGTCCACTTACAGGGATGAAGTCATACAGCTGCTTAGGTGGTGTCATAGCAATAACCTGGACTGGACTTGAACTTAAAGAAAACGAAAGAGCTAATAGTGGACTTTTGGAGACACAGGCCACACACTCACAGCCCACTCAGTATTGATGGAACGGAAGTGGAAACAGTCACCAGCTTTAGGTTTTTGGGAATTCACATCTCTAAAGATCTAACCTGGACTGTGAACACTGACTCTATCATGAAGAAGGCTCAGCAGCGCCTTTATTTCTTGAGGTGCCTCAAGCGATGGGGGATGCCAATACATGTGTTGGTGAACTTCTACCGCTGCACCATCGAGACCATCCTCACCAATGGGATCACCGTGTGGTATGGCAACACCTCTTTGCAAAAAAGAAAGGCACTGCAGAGAATGGTCAATATGGCCCAGAAGATCATCGGCTGCGGTCTCACCAAGATTAAACAGCTCTATGAGGACCGCTGCTGTGGTAGAATTCTGGCCATCACAGAGGACAGTCACTACCCCGGGGCATGAGCTCTTCACCCCACTGCCCTCAGGCAAGAGATATAAGAGCATACGGACACTTACCACTAGATTCTTCAATAGCTTCTATCCACAAGCCATGAGATTGGCGAACACATTTAGCCATCCCCCTCGGACCACACCTACAACATCACCATCTACCTCTTTATGATTTCTTATCTATTGTACATCTCCAGTCATTGTTTACACATCTGTATTGTTTACATTCAAACTGTCTACATGTTTACTTGCACAGTGTCTACTGTTTGTATATTTTCTTGATGCACTGTTTGCACTTTGTTTTGTTTTTTACACTTGTTTTACAATCGAGAGACTTTCTGTAAGTAAGAATTCCATTGTACCAGTACCGGTTACATATGGCAATAAATTTCAAGTTCAAGTTCAACAATAAGATCCCATAGATGTTTTGTAAGCTCCTTGCGGACCATGGCTATCCCGGTAGGATGCAAACCATGAAAGTTTCAAGGAAATCCAACAGGAACAGCTGATTTTTATTTGAGGTTAATCAGAATCACTTTCACTGATGGCAGGTGTATGCTACGTACTTTTGGACATGATTTGGAATGTGATTGGTTAACTCTGAACACAGCTACAGCCCCCATTATAAAAGGGTGTGCACACTGATGCAATCAGGGTTTTTTAATTTAAATTATTTTTTCTAATAATTATCTAATTGTTTTTCTCTTTAATTTTGTTGGTTGCAAGGTCACATTAAAGATGGAAACATGTCTGACATGATTTATCTTGATTTCTGGCTTTACATCACGAAAACCTGAAATTTCAATAAGGGTGTGTAGACTTTTTATATCCACTGTATGTTTGTCATAATGGTGTTTAACTCAGATTAGATATGCTAATAAAACAAGTCAGTATACAAGAATGTTTTAAATGTTTTCTGTCTTGAAAGTCTGAATGCAAATTACTGTACTTTTCAGTTACCAAAGGTCTTAATTCAGAAAAAGATTAAGAAAACTGCAAGTCAACTGAAATGGTGTGGTCTCTGCATTGTGGCAACTGTACATGTTACTCTAAGTAAACATACTATAATTCCAGCATACCTTTATAGTCTATTTGTGTTACATAAACATCTTGGATTGAAGCACTCTTGTCTTTTATAGAAAGACAAAGTGACCTGAGTCAAATCAACCACTACAGATTTATTGGAAATGTGAATGTTTATTAGTTAAATACATGAAAACCCCCAAAAAAGTGTATCTTTTGAACAGATTTGACTGTTTTTTGCATCTTTTAAATTAATCATATTTACTGCTTACGCGACACGCTCTGTACATATGCAGCCATTCAAAGTGCGCGGTACAGACACCGCGGTATAGATACCGCAGGTATGATGACACGGGGTACCGCGGTGCATGATTAGTTGACCGACAGGGGCACTCGTGGTCCGTTGGTCTGTCGTAGAAAGACTTACTGTAAACGTCTTTACTGTGCCCGTTGTAGATATTGAATTTTACCACTGAAGGGAAATCTTAGTAGCTGAGCATAAAAAGAATAGGAGCATACTGTAACGCGTGTGAAGGCCATAAACGATATTAATTTTGGAACGTAAACATACAGTATATAGCTGGTCTTGGTACTTTAAAGAAAAAAATACACACCGGTATTCCATTTCTCCCTAAACATTGTAAGCTTCGAAGTCTTTAACTAACGTGATACCGGAGTCAACAAGCATACTTTTAGAATTTGATTAAAAGGGAATATAATATGGAATCGCGTATCTAAAGAATTTAATAACGGTATGATTATATCCGTGTACTGCGGCAGGGCTGTGTAGGGCTGTTTCGCCTGCCTTATCATGCGAGCTGTCTTGTAGCCTACTGGTCTAGGTGCATGACTACCAACTGACAGGTTGTGTGTTCGAATCCAGCTGGTGCTGGACTTTTCATTTTTATTTATTTATTTTTTAATCGCGTAACATAAACATATTACCGTATGCAAACTGTACTGTATACAGTATGTATATGTATATTTAATGTCTTAACTGTGCCCGTTTAATTGAATTAAAAAAAATTATTTAACACGAACATTAAGCTGTTTACATCTTCCGCCTGAGAACAGTCACCCGTTAATACCCAACGCAGAATGGTGATTGGCTGACACTATCTGACACCCCTCTGATTGGAGAAAAAAGACGTGCTGGTGTGCTATACACACTACCAGGAAGAGGATTTCTTTCTATTCAAAACGTGTATTTTAAAAGTTTAAGAAGTAAAAACCTTACAGCGTACACAGATTTCTAAACTGATCAGGATCGTTATCTTTGTCTTATGCATAATAATGTTCACCGCTCTGTCCAGCAAATTAATAATAAACTTTATTTTATATAGCGTTTTAAACGAATAAGTAATTAGATTGCTCATAAACCTAATCACTTGCTTTTTCTTTTTATTTAGGCTCAGATTTCAACTATAGATCGTATAATTAATAACCATAATAACAACCAACAAAAACAACCATATAAACATAATGGTGGTGCTGGACCTTCCAGTTTTATTTATTTTTTAATCGCGTAACATAAACATATTACCGTATGCAAACTGTACTGTATACAATATGTATATGTATATTTAATGTCTTAACTGTGCCCGTTTAAGTATTGAATATTCATATCTAATTTTACCACTGAAGGGAAATCTTAACATAAACATACAGTATATGGCTGGTCTCGGTACTTTAAAGAAAAAAATACACACCGGTATTCCATTTCTCCCTAAACATTGTAAGCTTCGAAGTCTTTAACTAACGTGATACCGGAGTCAACAAGCATACTTTTAGAATTTGATTAAAAGGGAATATAATATGGAATCGCGTATCTCAAGAATTTAAAGACCAGACAATCGCAAACTCGTTTTCAATAAAATTATTTTATTCATTCAGCAGTTTGTGAGAGGGACATCCAGCAGGGAGAGACACACACACCGGTTTTCATTGACAAAATTGTTTTTTTTTCAATTCCTCTTGTCTAACAGGAATGTTTTGTTTGTGGACAGACTGTTAGACAAGAGGAAAAGACCGCCTCCTCCTACGAAGCATTTCGTTGATCCGATCACGAATTCTTTTCCAGTCGTACGCAGCAAGGGTTGAGAATCTCCGATTCACCATCGTACTAATGGTTTCCCGGAGATTGCAAGGCAAGGCACTTTTGCCTCTGGACCCATCGAAATTTACAGACGTGGTCCACCCTCAGTAAATTTCAAAAGTCACAAGATTTCGAAACACGAGGGCGGCGTAGCGGTCGGCTCTTGCTTTCCCGTCTATGCCGATGCACTGCAAGTACAACCCCCCCTCCATCTCCTGGGTGATGGGTAGCTGTTGGACATCTGGGAGAATTATTCGTCCCACTGAATTCCGCTGTGCTTCCTGGGGGGAGATAGCCGGCGGGGACAGCATCAACAGATTCCTGCGTGGTGGTGAACTGAGAGGCCGGGATGGAGTGTCCTGAGGCGGTGTGTGCTCTGCGGGGGGCAGAGCTTCCGCCAGGCATTGCAGCCTGCGCGGCGGGGAGAGGCACTTTTCGGGAGACAGCTGCTCAACTGTTTGACTGCTGGAACTCTAGCCTCCCAATCCTCCCCAGTAATGCATCGTAATGCTCCCGCTGCTGCCGAAATGTCTCCATACAGGTGCTGCTTCTACAGGTTGGCACCCTTGCCAGTGGCCGAGAGCAGAGACCCACGGCCTGTGGCAAAATAACATAATTCATGTAAGAAATAAAGTCACACAGAAGTATTCATCAGTCGCGGAACAGAAATCAAAATAAACTTTTCTTTTTTTCCGTCTTACCGCTTTCTTTTTTACTGTCCTGGTGGTAGATCGTTTCGCCCGTGCGGTGTTTTCTTGAAGAACAGGCTACGAAGAAATAATTATAATTGAATTTAAAATTCAAAACGGCAATAATACCTTGTAATATGCGCTCTAATCGCGTATTTCAGATGAAGTCTGCTGTATTTGCTTACCCTTCGCTCTTTGGAAGCTGGGGCGGCAGAAGCACCCCGTCTCTTCCCGTAAAACGCCTTGGTCTCCATACTGTACTATGGTCGCTGTAGTGCAGGTTCGCAGTTTTTTTTTTGTGATGGGAGCTCACCCAATCCCTTGGTGTCTTTTATGGGTCACACATACTGTATTTCAGCGCCATATATTTCATGGATATTATGGAATATAATGGATGGATATCTTAGTTATCTTTCTAGTTCACAGGTTTGCATGCATAATTTAATTTTGAAAGCCACTGAGACATCAGGTACTACTGTTGTATTTATGAAAAAGAAACAAAACAAAAAACATACCAACAACTGTGCCATCCTACTCCTTAGTTAATACATTTTATTATTCATAAACAGTTAACATTGTTAGCAAAATATTTTGAATTATATTTAACCCTATTTTTTCTTTAGTTTTGTATTTAACTTATTATATGATAGTCAGACTTAATGTATATTTGAACAATGAAAATATATTTTTACAAGATTTTACATTAAGCATTTAAAATTAATATGGTTAATTATAGTAAACTGTAACATGCTGTAACAAGATCGGTTAAACTGCGAAGAAAATGCTTTCAGAGAAAATGTTTCAGGTGTGAAGAACATAGATCAATGCAATTTCAACCAAACCTGTTCCCACACACCCCGCCCCCACTACCATTAGAATATACACAAACATTTTAGCGTTTCATTCTGAGCAGAAGACCCTCACACCTGAAGAGTGCTGGCTGTGACGAATTAAACCGGTTTTACAGGTTTCAATCACAGACCATGTGACATGGGACTCAGTAAACTACAGTAACACCGTATTTGATAACGCTTTAAAAACGCTATAAAATAATGTGACTTGGCACAGAACAAGTCACATCAAGTCAATTTAAACACAAGCTGTCTTTAGCCCTCTAAGCTGGTTCATACAGAAATGTAGAGATCCAGGCTCAGAACACACAGCTTCATTAGCGAATACATATGCAGGACAACTAGAGAAGACGTTTTACAGAGGATGGATTTTTAGAAACATCCCATCAGACATCCCATCATATTCACAACGTGAAATCTAGAAAATAATATTATGTAACCAAAATCCGCAATATGGAAACAGAACCTGTGTAATTGTTGATAAATGATGTACTCGTAACATTTTTTCAAGACGAACTACAACATTTAAAAAATGACTTGTATGTACTTGATATCTCTAATCAATCCACGGGTCCCAGCACAAAACGAAAGTAAAACGCATACCGTTTCGCGCTTCTTATTAGTTGCTCAAAAGTAATTTGACCGTATGAAATGCATAATATAAACCTAGAAACATATACGTGAGCAGTACTTAAGCACTGTAGTATCGGTGTTAAGACATACCTCTCAAATACTGTAAATCAAGTTAAAAATATCTCAAGACCGATTCTGGTCGTAATGAAACCATGCAAGGGAGTTTTTATGTCCGTTGCAGTTCTTTTGCAACATGAATATAATTATATCGTTATTAATTTCTTGAGATACGCGATTCCATATTATATTCCCTTTTAATCAAATTCTAAAAGTATGCTTGTTGACTCCGGTATCACGTTAGTTAAAGACTTCGAAGCTTACAATGTTTAGGGAGAAATGGAATACCGGTGTGTATTTTTTTCTTTAAAGTACCGAGACCAGCCATATACTGTATGTTAAAGTTAAGATTTCCCTTCAGTGGTAAAATTAGATGTGAATATTCAATACTTAAACGGGCACAGTTAAGACATTAAATATACATATACATATTGTATACAGTACAGTTTGCATACGGTAATATGTTTATGTTACGCGATTAAAAAATAAATAAAACTGGAAGGTCCAGCACCACCATTATGTTTATATGGTTGTTTTTGTTGGTTGTTATTATGGTTATTAATTATACGATCTATAGTTGAAATCTGAGCCTAAATAAAAAGAAAAAGCAAGTGATTAGGTTTATGAGCAATCTAATTACTTATTCGTTTAAAACGCTATATAAAATAAAGTTTATTATTAATTTGCTGGACAGAGCGGTGAACATTATTATGCATAAGACAAAGATAACGATCCTGATCAGTTTAGAAATCTGTGTACGCTGTAAGGTTTTTACTTCTTAAACTTTTAAAATACACGTTTTGAATAGAAAGAAATCCTCTTCCTGGCACAGTGTGTATAGCAAACCAGCACGTCTTTTTTCTCCAATCAGAGGGGTGTCAGATAGTGTCAGCCAATCACCATTCTGCACTGGGTAGCAACGGGTGACTGTTCTCAGGCGGAAGATGTAAACAGCTTAATGTTCGTGTTAAATAATTTTTTTTAATTCAATTAAACGGGCACAGTAAAGACATTAAATATACATATACATACTGTATACAGTACAGTTTGCATACGGTAATATGTTTATGTTACGCGATTAAAAAATAAATTAATTAAAAGTCCAGCACCAGCTGGATTCAAACACACAACCTGCCAGTTGGTAGTCACGCACCTAGACCAGTAGGCTACAAGACAGCTCGCATGATCAGGCAGGCGAAACAGCCCTACACAGCCCTGCCGCAGTACACGGATATAATCATACCGTTATTAAATTCTTTAGATACGTGATTCCATATTATATTCCCTTTTAATCAAATTCTAAAAGTATGCTTGTTGACTCCGGTATCACGTTAGTTAAAGACTTCGAAGCTTACAATGTTTAGGGAGAAATGGAATACCGGTGTGTATTTTTCCTTGTGATATTTTAAGCTCTAGTTGAATGATAGGTGTCGCATTCTAAATCATTTTCGTAGCTAGAAATTATGAAACGCCCTGTTAAAAGCAAGGAAGTTTTTATCCCCGTTGAAGTAAAACAAAATGCCTGACAAAGTTTGGCTTGGACAGATTCCAAGTGCTTGTACAAATGTGCTAATGAAATTATACTTTGAGTATACAGCTTGTCCAAAGTCATCCATTATTAATACTATTAGCAATATCTTCAGTAAAGGCTTTGATGCATAAATATTTCTGATAAAGGTAGGTTGTGTACTTTTGTCCAACTGAGCAATCTTGCTTTCATAAAATATACCAACATTTTAATGACTGATGATTAACATGCTGTAATACACAGTTCAAAATTATGATACCAAAATGCGTGATACCGCGTGATACCGTGACACGCCCACCGGGGTATGCCGCGAAATACCTCACCCATTTTGAATGGCTGCATCTGTATATACAGTACTGTATTCCTTTATTTTACCAGGTAAATCAATTGAGAAACATCCTCATTTACAATGACAACCTGGAGACACATTTACACAGCAGGATATTTACCAGAGCAATCTGAGTACGGTACCTTACACAAGGGTGCACCAGCAGTGTACAGCATACAGTACATACAGTACATTTTATTACTTAACTTAAGTCTGTGATACTTCTTTTAAATGTTTATTCATCCTAGTAAGTGGAAACTAAGTTTCTAGTAACCTGCCAAATTTAAGATAAAAAGACAATTACACCTGCAACTCGTTAGGTGTGGACCCTTATTCAGCTACTGCATTTTTTCTTCACCCGCTATTTATTTAAAAAAAATCCTTCCTTAGTCATAAATTGCAAATCTGTATGAGATTTTCTTCCATATTATTATGCGAGAACAGTACAAACAATATTGCTGTGTTGCTCTCTGGTCGGCCCATTCCATAGCCTTCATACATACAAATTTACTTCTTCATTATCAGTTTCTGTATAGAGGAATTTTCCATTTGAATTGTGCCTTTGAAAGAATGAAAAACTGCTGATAAGACAAAGTAATGTTCACAGATGAAAAAGTAAGCAGATGCCGGAAGTCACAAGAAGTAAATACAAAATTAAATTGTTCAAGAAAAAAATCCAAATCAGTTTCTTATAAAGAAAAAAAAGTCTGTTTGCATCCCTCTGCCAGCACTTCTAAACATCCTGTAGTGCTCCTTAATTGCCCTTGATAATACATGCACACCACTACATAGTGGTGAGATTTTTTAAAGGAGGTATTTTTGTTCAGGTCTGTATTTGAAGTTGTTGTGAGGTTCCTGCTAAAAGGCAATATTAAAACTGACAATTCATTTTTATTAACACTTGAAGGTTTCAGCTGCAGCAAAAAGAAATAGAAAATATGAGGCAGGCTAGCTTTTGGCTTTTATAGTCTAAAGTAGGAGCCATAAAGGATCTGTGGGAAAGTAAATTTACTCTCTGTGGGGTGGCTTTGACTGGCATTTCCTAACTTAAATACCTTCTTGCTGTTAAGATAGCATGGAAAGGGTCACAGACGGTAAGAACATTTGTAGCTATCAACCCTGTCAGGAAGCGTTTTTCAGGACCCTAAGAAGATGATAGAATCCGGAAGGGAGTGTAACAAACACGGGGAAAAGAAGACTAGGAACGGGGTTGGTAGATGAACAGGGGGGCGTGTCAATGGTGCAATAGAGCTTGGGGGGCGTAGCCAAGGCATACAAGTCCAAAAGGAAAATCCAGGGTGAGGAAAGTCCAGAGCTGGGTAATCCATCCATGATAGATGAGATGAAAGTTAAAAACCGGAGCAGAATCCACTGAAGGGTCCGGGAAACAAAAAGGGGTAACGGGGCAAGGCGCTTGGACCTGGACCCAGATGGTCAGGACGCCTTTGCGAAGTCTATGCCGTCGAGCCACTCCTGGACCCACTGGTAGGCGGGCTTCCGGGTGTCCGTCTTCCATAGCTGAGCCCAGACTGGTAGGAGCGTCTGGCTTTTATACGGAGGGGCTGGAAAAGGAGGCAGGTGCAACAAATGAACAGAAACAAGAAAGAGCTGGAGCGCCCTTAAAAGGAGGGACTTATACTCATGACAAACCCTACCTGTAAGTTCTCATAATTTTCAGATGAAATTATGAAAGAATTAAATCCCTGAAGATAATACAAAAAGAGAAAAAAACTTTCAAAGCCTACCAGTTGCAAGACAAGATACATCCAGCCCATTACAGGGCACACACAGACAAACACATGCACACACTCATACCGGGACCAAATTTATAGACGCCAGTGAACCATAATGTCTATGGACTGTGTGAGCGAATTAGAGCACCTGGTGGAAACCCACAGAGAACATTCAAACTCCACACATATAATACCCAAGTAATTTAACACAGGGCCCCAGCTCTGCAAGACAGCAGTGCCTACCATTGTGCCACTCAGATTCTATTCTATCCAAAATATTATTATTGGAAATTCAAATTTTCAGTTGATGTTCTCATATCCAGCATTAGTTTTAACAAAAAAATCTAATGCAGAGAAAAGGTGCTCTTACACCATTTGTTGAAGTCATGGCATGCTGTATAATACATAAACTTGTAATTACCTTAACACATGGAAGCACATTTAAAAATAAGAACAGAAGGCACTTCTTTAAACAGAGGTATGTGAGGGTCAGGAAATTGTTGAAATCAATACTCCCTTTTCTTTCAAGAAAGAATTTATATTAGCCTTGGATCAATTAGCTACAAGTACCTAAACAGGCTAGATGGCTGAATGGCCTCCTTGCGCTTGTAACCTTTCTTAATTTATTATGTTCAGAATTAAGTTCTTCTATCTTTAGGCTGTGAGAACACCAGTTGTTGCATGCATCAAGAGAAAGTGAATATTAATGTTAACACTTTCATTTCCTTATTAATATTAATGTTATGTGTCACTTATTTGCTTTGTTGCATTCAGGAGTTCCATTTTGAGTGATTAAAGGAAAGTGCAAACTGGTATCTGCGGCATTGCTATCAGAAACAATCATCACCTACCCAAACAGGTAGTCATAAAATAATTGTGTGATCTGCTTCTTGATAAATAGAAACAATGCCTCCTTTTTGACTCCAGTTGTAGATCACTCAGTTCATCACAAAAAGATGTTCCTCAATCTTGCATTAAAAATGTAATTAACCCATTTATACCTGTAAAAACAAAGATTAAACTTGGCAGCGCAACACAGTGCAACAAATAAATTATCTTGTTTTTAAAGCTATGGCTACATACAGCACTGTACATATAGTATACCATAAGGCCGATATACTGTACATACAGTATACCATAAGACCATAAGTAATAAGATTGATACTAATGATGTGCTAACACAGAAAATCAATTCAGAGAGTATTTGCAATGAATTTGTGCACATTTGCCATAAGGGATTTTTCAGCTTTTGTACTGATTTGTTTGTTCACTAAAGGGCATCAATGGGCACATTGTCAGTTATCTTAAAATAAAAACAATTCTAGTTATCCTATAGTAAATTCATATACAGTAAATGAGCCTGCTGTTTAATATAATGAGAGTTTGGTGTTTTAAGGAGTATAATTCAAACTAAAAATAAGAAACAAGCACTTAATGTTTTCTTAAATATGACACAGATAATTTGGTATTGTAGCTGTGTGCTCCAAAGATATTCAGCTCAGATTCTCTTTTACTTGTTTTAGGAGGTCAATGTACTATTCTTAATTTAATCAAGTCAATACTAATATTTTTATGTATCCAGTCATTTCATCACCAATACAATTTGTATATGTTTTAATTTTGCATTTAATAAAATCCTTGGTTTCACATATGTATTGTGATGTGTACAGATAAGCATATGTACACATACTGTATGCATAGTGTACATATTGTATCTGCATACTGCATATACTGTGAGGCATTAGAATTATAACAAATACTATTGGTTCTAATATTCATTTATTGAGTTTAAAATGCATCTCTGTACATATACACACAGGAGCTTTCCAGTTTTCTTTACTGTAAAAGAGATTTTATAACATTTCACTGAATTTGTAATTTTATTGAAAAAAATGACTATTTTTCATCGGTATTGTAAATCCATTATTTCGGAATGAATTTAAGAACTCAAAGGGACAGTGTTTTGTATGGCTAATGATCCTGTTTATTTTCTGTAATGTTTTCCCCTAGAGAATATCACTCAACTTACAAAAGAAAAAAAAATCTTCCTTGCCTAATGTTTTATATACTGCAGATATATCATGTCTTTTAGGGCAATCCTGCCTTCAGTTTCATAGATACATTAAGGCATTCAAATATACAGAAAATAGCAGGACTGACAATAACTCAGAAACAGTTTCTGCCTGAGTGTAAAATCCCTTGAAGTCATCTGTCTTAGTTATTTGTATAGGGAACGCTGACAGACAGAAAGACTGATTGAGGGAGCAAATAGAATCCCTGCTTTGTTGTTATGATATTGTATTAAAGAAACTAATAGAGCTGAACAAGAAATATTGGAAATATCAAACTCTACTTATAATAGATGACATTGTCTGGGCTTTGTTGGCAAAACTCTGCTAAAAATACAAATGGTCCCCAAAAGAGCTGGAGGGCTTGACCTTTGCCCTGGCAACTGGGGTTGAAGCTGTTTGGTAAGGGCACCAATGTAAACAAGCAAAGGTCAGAAGTGTCTGTGCCACAGCAGACACAAACACAGCTCTGTGCACACACTCTTCACTAGACTGTCACTCCAGTTCCCAGTGGAGCCTGGAGACCTGCTACAAGGCTACGAAAGCATTACCTTTCGTACCTGCCTAGTCTCTTGATAGTGGACTGGAGGACACTGCAGGGAATGAGACATACTGTAGAACTCAAGATGGTAACTGCCGTGCACACTTTAAGGCGATCTGACAGTCCTGAACAGAGGCCTTCCTATACAGTGCAATATCAATATTTGAATGGCAGAGAATTCACAGACGTCAGACCCAGCTGCTCCATGCAGTCACAGCTAAGCTTGAGCAGCATGATTAAATTAAATCGCATACAGAATAATAAACACAGCAACAAAATATTTCTCTGTATAATAACACAATTAGGTTAAACTACAGTACATCTCCTTTTCGTCTCTCTGTAAAAATGCATTAAGCCTATGGTGACTTTTCATTTGAGTGAAATATTAGGCAACACAATAACAGAGCTGATAAAATCTCAGTAATCTCTTCATCTATAAATATGTGGAACCCCACCATTTTCAAAGCTCTTAATAAGGAGCTAGATAACCCAGCACTGAAAGTTAGATAGGCAAGTATTAACATTATAATTTTGTGTTTGTGCATTTTTTAAATTATTAGACTAATTTACAGTACACGATTTGCATGCAGTGTAAGGCTTTCTTATAGGGACACAACTGTAAGTACACTTACACAATAGCAACCTGATCACTCCCATTATTATTAGTCGCTCATAGTGCACCACTTACTGTTCTGAAAGTAAAGCCTGGAAATAAAGATTACATGTGCAGAAAAGGTACAAAGAGATATGTGGTTGCATTCCAGTCTGTACAACTGAAGTATGATTGTTCTATGACTTGGCAGTGCTAAGTAAAAGTGAGTTGTATTATGTGGTAATGACTGTGAATGCCATAAGATGATTAGCTCATGAATAGCTCTTTAATCCTTCTTCTGACCTACTGTCAAGGTTCTAACTTAAGTCTTTCAAGAACAAAAACCGACAGGACTAATTACACTATGCATAAATGTTCCTATATCCATTTCCATTTACCAGTTGACATAAAATTGTTGGAATACTAAAATATGCTGAGCACACCAAATTCCAGCTGAGTTACTAATCATATCTTAATTATATCTGTGCTAAGGGAACTGACAGTAATGACTTACATTTTTAAGAAATCATCATGATGTGCAAACATTTAATAAGAAAGGCAAAAATACAGAAAGAAAGAGAAAAATAAATTAAGTGACTGTCCTACACTGATAATTATTAAAAACAGGTTTAAAACTCATGAATAATATTTGTTTTGGATAACAAAAGGGTGTTTGATGTTTCTAATATATTACAAAAAAGAAACTACTTAACATTAACAATTTGACTTACTGTAGGGGTCTTTCAAATGTATTTTACTGATTGCTTTATTGAATAGATAAGATATCCAGATGTTTATTTTTTAGGTAATAACACTTCTATATATTCATCTCGTACACATAACTGAAGACATTTAACTACTATTCACATAATGTAACCTGTATTGTCATACCAACATAATTCAAATAATGCCTGCTGTTTTACACACATTAACTGTTTTCCAGTGATGAAGATATCTGAAATTGTATTTCTTTCCATTAATATTTCAAGCACCATATTCTTATGAGGATAAACTCAAAGTTCTTCAACCTTTTTCCAACTACAGTATTCCTCTAAATGACCCTCTCTATATGGACTTGTATCTTTTTTTCTCTCGATATTACGAGGCTAATTTAATTACTCATACATCTTCTAAGTGCTTTATCCAGTGGGGTCAAGGAGGAGTCAGAGCCTGTCCTTGCAAGCAAGGGGTGCAAGGCAGTATACACCCTGGGCAGGATGCCAGACCATCAGAGGGCTCACACAAACACAAACACACATTCAGACCAGTGCCAATTTACCCAACTAACCTATGGGTATGTCTTTGGACCTAAGCACTAATTCCACCATTACACCCTTAATTTAATCATTTTTAATAATGATAATCAATCAGGTTCTGCTAAAAAGCCAGCAAAAAGAAACTGTTGGTTCTACTTCTTAAAGCATTTATTCCTTTCATTTAATTCAAGTTCTTGGGTTTCTTTGTCCATTGCAAGCAAAAAAAAACAACAACCAAAGTTTATTTTCACCATAGATTTCTAAGAAAAAGCGCCACACACAAGACATCCTGATGTTAAAACTATTTGAAAGCCCATTTATGTATTAACATTATTTTTTTAAGGCTAGTAACAAATAGTTGGCCACATTCCATTTCCTATCTTGACAAAAAATAGAGGACAAAAGGATTCTTAGAAATGCAGGCAAAATACACAGGACTATATTTTCATCTGGTACCCAACTCACTCCAGCAATTTGCCTACAGTTTGCCACCAGGGAAAATCAGAGACCCTATTTCCAATGTCAAAAACCTTTAAAAAACTGTATGAAATGTACCCATCTGAGAAAAGCACAGACTTGTAAATATCCTGATGGAAAACCTTTGTCTAGAACTTTATTGCAAGCTTTGAAATGTGATTTATTGCCCATAAAAAGCTACACAGTGTTACATGGGGTCATTTCTGATGGCCAAGGCCGAGAATGAAGTTTAAGTCAGGCTGTCATAGTAGAAGAGACACAAGGGCTATGGGTCTGAGCTCAAGGCATCCACACAAACATAACTGGAACAGTCCATGTTCTATCACACTGGGCTGAGTTTTAGCCCACAGACCCAGACCCTCTGGACAGCAGAGTGCCAAACCATAAAATCCTGTGAAGTGATTTTACACAACAGCCCAGCTACCCTCGGAATGCTAATCAAACCAACCTAAATCAGCTGCTTTGTGTGACTACTCTGTGGATGCTGTACCCTTATAGAGGACTTGTGGCATGCATTTTGTCGATCCCATGACTGGACTTAATGTATGACTGGACTTAACTTTGTATCACTCTTAATGTCTTCATTGTACACAATAAAACAAAGTACAGTTCTGAGGCACAGAAAACTGAGTATTACAGATGAAGCTTTTCATACATGAAACTACATTTGCACTGGTCTGTATATGTAATCATGTGATATGTGATTCTTAAGTAATCACCTGTCAGCAGCAAATTTAGTAAATTTTGAAACCATGTCCTTACTGCCCCTAAAACTCCCTTACAACTCAAACAATGCGATAGCATTTTGAAGATGAGTGAATACAAACCCTTTTAGAGCCTGTGACGAACTACTGTAGCTATACCCAAAGAGTTATCCTGACTCTTTATTGACTTTATAATTTGAAATCCCCAATAATTCTCTAATTCAAAATCACTCCTTTTCAGAACTGCCACGTATTTATCAGCTCTATTTCACATCTACAGATCCAGCCATTCAAAATGTACGAGGTACGCTGCGTTAAAACACGGTGGGAGTGGCAGGATGATAACTGAAATATGATAATAGTATCTGGAAGCATCTTGTAAAACCGCTAATAAAGCTTAACGTCTCGTACAGCATTTGAGCTATCACCAGAAAACGCCTGTTTTCAAATCCTTTTAATAATTTTAAACTGTGTATTACAGCATGTTAATCATTTAACATTAAAATGTCAGTATATTTTATAAAAGCAAGATTGCTCAGTTGGACAAAAGTACAGAACCTTCCACCTTCATCATAAATACTTTAATTATGCATAAATATTTTATGCATCAAAGTCTTGGTAACTTACATGGTTTCTGGTTTTAACACGCTTGTTCTAACATTATTAAGCTTTTATTCTGTACTTCATAAAAAGTTATAACGTTTTATCCTTTTCTAAGAATATGTAGTAAGAACACCCCTTGCTGTTTTTGTAAAAAGATAGTGATTTAACATCACTTGATAGTTATATTAATATGGAATCGTGTAACTAAGCAGCTAAGGCAGTTCAAAGCCCGATCAGAGAATTACTTTGTTTCTTATAATATATAAAAATAGTCCACTATTATAGCTTGTTGTTGGCTATGGTGTATGTATCTAGATGAATTATTATAAGTGATGGTTTCGTGATTTAGGATTTCTTCACTCAATTCTTTAAGTTAAAGGAGGGAAATAGGTTATATTTACATGTTGTGTATCGCCTCTTCTTATATTTGTAAAAACAATCCAATTTAAATGCAATACTGAATATATTATTAATAACATTGTAATACATTCACATTCTTGGGCTTGTGCCCTCACTTCTTCTGCCCCAGATCACCCTTCACCACATGGACTCAAACCCAGGTCTCCTGTGCTGTTCAACGGAGGTTTTTCCAGACAAGCTACAGAAGACCTCCTACAGCCCCAGCGGCCAGCAGCCCTGTTATGTGCAGGGGAGCAGAGTCCTGTAATGTCACCATGCTACAAACGGCTTGTACCATCTGTATGCCTGCCGTTCCTTACAATATTAATAATGAATGACCATGGATGAGCTGTACACTGAAGAGTTAGAGAAGACACGTTGAGTTTCATCTTTTCAGCTTGGAATTTAACCTTTACAGTGATCCTTTTGGCTATATGTTTTATATAGCCAGATGAGTAAAAATAGATTGGATTAACAACTAAAGTAAGAAAAGATATTTCACACGTACTTTGAAACCATACGGCTTTAGAACAGCCAACCGTTATGTGCAAACCGTATTCGCAACAATACTACACTGAGTCCTTGAGGCATATCAATCAAATTTCGGAGTTATAAAAAATAAACTACCTTTTGAGAAGTTGTTTACTGCTTGCAAAGTAGCATATTTGACAAACAGATAATTTTGCTTGAAGAATTTAAAATCTGTCTGTACTGTAGCTTTATTTAATTGAGCAGAAAGTCACCTTGCTCTTGCAAGCTTTATTAAAACAAAGGTTTTTAAAGATGCAACCAGGTACTTGTTTAAATAAAAACTGTGAAATTTTTCACAAATTGCGATCTTTAAACCTGTAGGTTGCAGGCTCTTCGTCATTTGTTCACAAAGTTATTGACATCTGAAACATTGTGTCTCATAAACATAAGCAAAGCTTATGAAAACCCCCAGAAAATTACTCTGAAAAAGATACAAGAAGTTTGAAATTATTATTATTAAATTATTACTGTTAATAATGACCAGACACATTATTATAGTTTCAGTGGTATTTTTAATAGTGCTTTGTTATTCTCAATTCTTATTACAATATATACTGTACCATTTCGTTTTAAGGCTTGAGGTTGAACAGTTGACAATATTCACTTTTGCTAATTCACATTTTTATTTCATTATTAATATGTTAGAATTGGATATGTTAGAATATATATATATACAAAAAAGCCTTAAACATGTTAATATAGTGTATATAAAATTTACTATTTTATGTTATTAAAAGTATTTGTTAGAAGGAAAACTCATGCTGTAAGCTGGTATTGAACCTGGACCATCTAGACAGAACCTCTATTGGCAAACCTGCTGCACCAACAGACTGCTCAGAAACATTGCTGAGACAAACAGCTTAAAAATGTTTTGAAAGTAATCATGCGTGAACGAGTCAAATTAAAAATAAAATGTGTTTACAAAGAAAGTGGATTACAGTACAGTAATACTACCAGCTATATAAATACATATATTTAGATCCTTAAATTAATATTGTTATTAATTCCTTTAGATAAGCAATTCCATATTATATTCCCTATTAAGCGGATTCTAAAAAGTAAAAGTAAAGTTTTTTACTGCAATAACGAGTGCAGTAGAAAAGGTTAAAACATGGAATACAGAGGGCATTTCAGAAATTAAACAGAGGTTCGGAACACCCTGTCTCAAAAATAGACATTTCATAAATTGAAGTTTGCGAAAACAGTGACAAATCACCCGGAACAACATACAATTTTAAAACACAAGCAGTTTGAAATTATTAGTTAACTTAACTTAACTTTGAACGTGTTGTGATATTTAGAAATACCAACAAATTCAATATAGTGTCTATAATATTTACTATTTGAATTTTTCAAATAAATGTTTATTGGTAAAAGAAAATTCATAGCAAGAGCTGGGATCAAACCCCCAACCTCCAGCAAACAAGGCACAAGCCTAAGCCATTACACCAACACACCGCTTGGGGAGTTAAGCTATAACTGAACAGGGCAGGCAAAAGTTTCCAAGTAATCGTGGATGAATGAATCAAATTAATGCAGATGTTTACAAAGAAAGTGTACAACTGTAATAATTTGAGCTATATGAATATAACTATATCATTATTCATTTCTTTAGATATGTTATTCCATATTATATTCCCTATTAATCAAATTCTATAAAGTATGCGTTTTTTTTACTGTGATAACAAGTGCAAATATTCATAGAAAAGGTTAAAACATTATAATTTTTTAATAAAGTATATAAACTTAATATAATCAGAAGGAGCACATAAAAACATTTCCAAAAGAACCACAGTATGCAACTGAATGAAAGACTTTGATGCTTAACATGCTTGTGAAGAAAGTGGAATACTGGTGTGTATTTTTTATTTAAACTTCCAATACCAGCCATGTACAGTTTACATAATATGTTTATGTTCCTAAATTAATATCGTTAATGACCTTCAGACTCAGACAAAATATGCTCAGCTACTAAAATTTCCCTTTAGTTGTAAAATTCCATATTGATATTCAATATTAAGCAGATTTAAACATGCACAGTAAAGAGATTAAATGAAGCAATCGTTTCACCAACAACCAATGCACCATGAGTGCCGCCTGTCGGTCATTTTGGCCAGGCAATCAGGTACTGTAGTATAACGCACTAAACTGTAGATTATTTCGCGCAGTACGGGGTTTTACCGTGCATTTTGAATGGCTGCATCTGTACAACCCTTACACAATATGAGGAGAATTAGGACTTACAGATTCACTTCCCTGAACCTCCCAGCTGTCTTTCAGCCTTTTGGCATGCTGTGAACTCAACGGTGCCTTACCAGAGAGTGAGCTCCTATTAATGGACTGATGAATCTCACTGATATCATTGCAAATGTAAAGGCCTCCAGTCTCTGTTGCCCTGAATGCCAAGGGAGACCTCAATGATTAAAGCCCACGACTACCGCTGAACAAACTGCAGTGCTATGTCTAGGGAAACTCCATCCACCATTAACTAATGGCATTGAACTGACCACTTCTGGATCACAGGAAACAGCAAGCATCTTTAGTGGTTAAGCCACTTAGGAGCCCCACTACACAAATGGTTAACCCTGATATCCACACTGCTGATGCTAGGCAATGAAATTTTGCAGATGTAAGCCCAAATTCCAAAGTTGCAGCACACCACAGGGTAGGCAACAGCTTTGGATTGTGAAGTATCTGTGAATTCACACCATGTTTAGAGACAGCTGTTTACATTTTCATAAATACATGTAATGAGCATCACTCCATATTATTTAACAGTACATACTGTAATTGTTAAATAACACCTCAAATATCTTAGGTATAAATGAAAAATAAGTAGTGATACTACAGTATTATTATTTTTTACTCACACATACTGTACTGTACACATACTGATTTAAAGATATTGTCCTACATTTAGCATTTTTTGTCTTTACAAAAATAAACCTACTGTATTTCATGAGCCAATGTTTGTCACCCAGTTCCTCCTCTGCCATTAGTGTGTCCCCAAACATTTAGAAAAATACTTTGGAAAAGATTCAGTTTGAGTATTGCATCCTAGGACTGATATAAAGTTCCATCCATGGTGTTGTCTTGTAGAGTATTCTCTTTGACGTAAAGTATGCAGTTTAAGTGGGGTCTATTGACTTCTTCTCCTGTCTTAACAGCTTCATAAATGTTATTTTTTATACTTAACCTCACAACTAATTTTGGATGTTATTTAATAGATTAAATAACAAAATGGAATATCTATCAAGTCTGTTGTATTCCTAAGAACTGAATCAGTCAGCAATGCTACTCAGCACTTTCATAGACACATGCTTTGTTAAACACTATAAAATCACCTTAAAAGCCATTAAATCATTTAGTATGAAATATTCCTCAATTGCTACTGTAGGTGGCATCCCTACAGTGTTACAAGCTGTTTGATGACATTTTCATTCTATAAATTATGCAGCATCTAAGTAGTGAAAAGAGTTCTTTTTTCTAGGGACACAAAAATACCACAGATAATGCACATCATCAGAGCACCTGCTCCTAGAATTAGCTTTGATGTTAAGTAATGCTTATTTTAAACAATAAATCATGTTGAGCAAAACTGATATTCAGCTTCTGATAACTCAAATATGGTATTAGGTTGACTTGCTGTGTCACCTATTAAGCGTGGACGGCCAGGCTTGAGTTAGGGAAAAGCATTATCTTGCTGCAGTCTTTACCACAGTTTCCTTCAGACTGACGTACTGGGCAAGATGAATCCAATTCCCTTTAAGGATAAAAAGTGCTCCAGTATGTTTACCTTTAAGCATAATATAGTGGATGGAGTCTGCAATAACTAAGTGAGCCTTTTCAATTAAACTTATTTTAAATTAAATAGGAAGATTTGGTCCACTGTTGACTTAAAGAAAATTAGAGATAGAGGGGCTAATAATCACAGTGAGAAATCATAAGATATAAGGTGACAAATATCTATAAGGTAACATAGAGCTGTAAGATAATTGTATGTTCTTCTGGAGTCTTAATTTAGGTTTCCAAAGCCAGGATTGACAATTTAGATTAATCAAACACAATTTTGCTGAATGTTAGCAAATCTAAAACTAGTCTCAAGCCTAAAATGTGACATGCAGAACCCATACAGAACATGCAGAAATACACTGGTGGTCTTAACCATCCTCTTATTACAAATCAGCTGCAATAGTTTTTAATTGCTGTAACAATAAATCAAAGCTTATTTTTTAAAGGGGAATCTAAATCTGTAGTATTAATCAGGCTTTGGAACATCAGTGGGATTTAGCTTTTCTAAAGCTAAGTGTTTCAATTCTCAAGATCGCACTTCTGAATTTCTTACAAAATCTTGCAAGTAGCCTGGCTTTATAATGCCACGTGTTTGCATGTTGCCAGCAGCCATATCACCCTGAAACTCACAACTGGCAATCCACTGAAGTTAAGCAGGTGTGAGCCTAGTCAGCACCTGGATGGGAGACCTCCTGGGAAAAACTAAGGTTGTTGCTGGAAGAGGTGTTAGTGGGGCCAGCAGGGAGTACTCACCCTGTGGTCTATGTGGGTCCTAATGCCCCAGTATAGTGAGGGGGATATTATACAGTAAAAAGGCCCCGTCCTTTGGATGAGATATAAAACTGAGGTCCTGACTCTCTGTGGTACTTAAAAATCCCAGCGCATTTCTAAAAAAGACTAGGGGTGTAACCCTGGCATCCTGGCCAAATTTCCCATTGGCCTTTACCAATAATGGCCTCCTAATAATCCTCATCTTTGAATTGGCTTTATTACTCTGTTCTCTTCCCCACTGATAGCTGATGTGGGGTGAGCGTTCTGGTGCACTATGGCTGCTGTCGCATCATCCAGGTGGATGCTGCACATTGGTGGTGGAGGGAGTCCCCATTAACTGTAAAGCGCTTCAAGTGGAGTGTCCAGAAAAGCGCTATATAAGTGTAAGCAATTACTATTAAAATTACTATTGATTAAAGCATTAATTTAGGCTTCCTTTACAACTGTTTTACATTTTGAAAAACTAAACATGCCTTTACCTATTCCATTCCTAAAAATAAAAGGTACCCATAAAAATAAAAAAGGCAAACAAAGAAACAAAGGTACAAAATTTTGTAGATCAGTGAAAATGAACTGTTTTTTCCAAGATATCCATTGCATGTTTTTTCAACATGGGGATAGAGTGTCAATTCTGATGATGAAGCAAGGTAATCCTGACAATAAACAACAGGCATTTAACTCTTTTGTGCCAAATGAGTATCTACTGTACAGTACTTGTAATGTTTCTTATCTACTGTACAGTACTTGTAATGTTTCTAAGCATAATTAAGCAATTAGGTACAGAATATCCACTAGAAAAATGTATTATCCCTTTGTGAAGGAATCCATTGTAGCCAATGTTCAGCAGGTGGACTTTTCATAGCTACCTGGATTCATGGTTTATTGTGATGGTATTGTTTTTATGCCTGTGTTTTCTTAAGGGAAATCTATATCTATTTTATGAAGTGAAAATAAATATCCTTAAGTGATAGATGAAGATGCTGCCTTCATCTCCAGCAATCGGCAGTAATAACATTTCCTGTTGTAAGTGATATGGTGCCACTCACAGAGTTGCTCACCATTCATAGTCTATTATTTTCTATGCATACTGATGAGACTCAGCTGCACACCCCGTGGTCAAAATGTCAGACAGCTTTTCAATGTGATTGAAATTGCTAGATAACACATCATTTATATACCAAACAACTATAGTGTAACAAGAGTGCTGTGGATTTCTGTATCATTGCCTGTATGCTTGCCACTTTAATTCATATTGGATTTAATTAGAGCATTTTCCCAATTTCTAAATAGCAAGGTTTTATTTTCTCATTTGGGTGGTCAAGAACATTCTGTTATTATTGCATCAGGAGGCAAGATATGTGCAATATGGTGCTAGATTAGATGGGCCCAATGGTTTTATCTTAAAAATGTAATAAAAAATTGAACCAAAGATCTATAAAGATCTGATAAATATAACGTCTACTGTCAGTGCATCACAAACATTAACTTTTTACAGTGCAATGTAATAAACCACTGAATTACACAATCTGTAAATTCATCATAGAAATTAATGGAAATACATTACAGAATGATTAACTAATATACAAAACGCTACCTCACTCCATTTAAAAAATATTCATTAATAAAAATTGTTTTAATTGTTGAAATTTTAAATCAATGTTGTAACAGTGTTGAATGTTCTATGTATTCACTAATATTTTTAATTATTTTTGTTTTGGAGTATTTGTGTAGTCAAAATCTAAATTAAAGGAAATTATGATTGTAGAGCTAGTTATAAGAGCTGAAGAATAAAAAATGTAGACTTTGAGACTCTAATCTCAAATTCAGCATGCACTTCACAATTAAGAGGCGACATTGCAGTTTGGGGATGAACATTAAAGTTTGAGGCTCTTGTAAGGTTTGGTCTGCTAATGCACAGTATTTGAAATACCTATTTGAGTAGCATAAAAGAAACAAAAACAATCAATCCAAAGAGCCATTCAGCCCTGGATATCTTGGAAATGTGTCTTTTCATACTTTGCGCTTCAGATTTGACTAATTGAGTTGCCATTGATAAGATGTCACTTAAACAGACATCTTGATGAGCCATAAATGGCCAACCATTAGAACAGAGGGTAATGTCCGTGTCAGGCCAGAGTAATGAACCACGATGTACCTCCCAGCAACTTGCTCTATGGGAGCAGAGAGAGAGAAAATTATGCAGCAGTCACATAAGTGGACAACCGGGGATTTGTGCCTCAGGTGCTGTGATGCTTTTTTCTTTTTATTTTTTCTTGAAGATGTCAACCAAATCTCAGAGTCCAAGGAGTCTTGCGAAAGACAAATTTCTCAGCTTCAAGGACAATGTATAACAAGAGGTTCAACAATCTTAGTCAGTATTTATCTGAAGGAAACACTGTCTTTAGAAATTCTTTAACCAGGAAGAAAAAATGAAAAATATTTATGCAGAAAAGAAGCAAGAATCCAGGTAGATTTCATATTTCAGGCAGTATGGTAGCCATTATTCTGTAAGGCTGTTTACATAAAAAAGTTGTACTATAAAGTTGTGTTCATATTCTTAATTGTCACAATGTTAATGATGTAATGTAAAGTTTTTTTTTATATACCAGATACTTTTCCTGTATAAAACTAGAGAGTATACTCAAGAGTTTTGGTCACTATCGATTAGCCCTAAAAAGAGACCAAAGGGCGAATGAAAAGATTATTGGTTTCAAGGGACAGCTGTAAACAAAAACACGAATATCCAATTGCAATTGGACACTTAAGGGAAATTAATTTAGGACAGAAAATAAGAAACATTCATTTACTCAAAGAAATGGCTGGAATACATTTTGGTTTCACTTAGCTGCAGTATTACCTACCTAATGAGCAAGATAGGCTGACCCCATAAACCCACAGACACATTAAAGATCAAAAGGTGAAAGCAGAATAGAAAAGAAAATACCTGTACTACATCTATGACATTACATCCTGTTTTCATTTGACCTGTAACCAACAAATTAATTCTAATTAGTTACTGAGTAAGCTGAATTCATTTTTATTGTGTTACAGCTGTTTTCAGCTCCCGAATATCAGTAATCATTGTCGATGGAATCTGCTTGTATTTTCTATTGCCTTCTATTCGGTTAAATTCTATTTACCCGATAAGCTTCAATTTGCAATGGAAGCAGAACTGTTCAATTTCTCAAGATAACAAGGACACATTCCTGCAATAAGAGATATGGGAAAGTGTTCAGAGTGTGCAAACTATGTATGCATACTTCTTAAGCAGGCAAGTGCAGTTTGTAAAGAAATGGTGATGGAATCAAATGTCTCACTTTGTAATTACAGTATGTATTTTTTTATTTCATAAAGATTTCAGTTTATTTACCTTCATAAAGATTCAGTTTATTTCTTTATTTCATAAAGATTTCCTTATGCATTCTGCAGCATTCATTTCCCACAAGCCATGTTATAAAACCAAACAGAGAGTCTTTAAAGCTCTCATAAAAATGTTGACAGTGCAGTGATGCACTGAACAACCATCATACAGTATCTTGGCTACAGCTAATCAAACAATACAAATATTTACCTTAGAAATCCACATTGAAAAAACGCTAGACTTCTATGAATCAATACTGTAATAAAATTACCAGTCTCGAATAACACAGCATACCTTGGTAAAATCCATTCACAAAATCATTATAGCAGTAAGTGACCCTTTTCTCCAGAAATAGGCCAAATGTATAATTTTACAATAAATAATGCATGCTCAGTTACTTGCATTTTATTAAAGTACCCTGTATATTTACAATGAAGAAGATCATGGAGATCACAATGAGACAGGTCTATAGCTCTAGCTTTCTGGGATGTGTAGCTGAAATCACCTTAACTGATACGGAATCCTCTGTAAACACCTCTGAGTGAAATTAATAATATATAGTATCATCACTTTATTAACCCTTTACAATTTCTTGCATTAGGAATTAGCTTTTCGCATACCCCAGCTTGCTCTCCATGAGACACACAGACACACAGATAGGAAGAGAGCCTGGGGTCAGAGCGCAGGGTCTGCCATTGTACGGCGCCCCTGGAGCAGTTGGGGTTAAGGGCCTTGCTCAGGAGCCCAATGGAGTAGGATGGGTTAAATTAGTCTGATAGGGTTATATGATTTAGAAACGTAACTATAGAAATAACTATAGAAATTACAACATTAAGTCGTTCTGCAGAATACAACTGCATTGTATAATATACTGTGACACATTTAATAGTTTCCCAATACAAACTAGCCACTATAGATATTAAATAAAGGTCATGGAAATAAAAAAAGAATAACTTTGTAGAAGGAACAAGTTAACAGCCCATTGGCTTTCATGATAGGAACTGGGAAGTTATGAAGCAAGAAATATTATTTGTAACTTCTGTCATACATTTCCAAATCATATAACCCTATCAGACTAATTTAACCCATAGCAGGTGTCCCACTCTTAATTCAAATGTGTTTACATTTCTTGAAACAAAACACGCAAACCACATGTCTATGTAACATCAACATTTCACAAAACCTAACTTCAGAAAACCAGACCACCTGGTCAAAACCAGGCAATCATGGGAAGAACATTTTACACCAAGACCAATAGCCAGGGCCTGATTTGAATCTGTTGCTATGAGGCAGCAAA
This sequence comes from Lepisosteus platostomus, assembly GCF_059453375.1. Lineage (NCBI taxonomy): Eukaryota > Metazoa > Chordata > Actinopteri > Semionotiformes > Lepisosteidae > Lepisosteus > Lepisosteus platostomus. The sequence goes on from NC_142617.1 coordinate 22,296,153, forward strand.
TCACCATAGCAATGTATCACTCTACACTTTATGTGTATATAGTGCTACATTAATATAGTGGAGCTAAAGGTATTGGGTTTGCAAAAGAGCATAATGACACAAGAATGTTAGGAATGAAAAAATGCTGGTTTCATTACTATAGCCAAATATAGCCAAAAACTCACTTTTTTACTCTCAATGCTTCTAATTCTCAATTAAAAGTGCAAAAACATATTAGATAAAGAGCCCATACACATGGGGCAACATAGATGGAGATCATAGATATGGCACCTTCCTTTGTGTGATATCTACAGTAGTTTGACATTTGTCCCTTTGTACAGTACAGTATGTAACTTTACATACAGTAGCTTATGGAATTCTGAAAATTTGCAGTGATCTTTTTTTCTGTATATAATACTGTAAATAAAGCAGCAATTTCTGATAAAATACAGCTTACATCTTATTGAAGATACTGCAATTATAAATAATATAGTTTGGAAAAGAACAGTACAGATATGAACTGGAAAACAAAGATGTTATGCTGCACACAAGGTTTAAATGATTAATCATTTATTTGTTTTGTATAAACAATTGCCATTTCTTGTCCCTAGTTATTGCTCATACTGGTCCCCTGTGAGCATAGATCCTAATTTCACATTTAGATTTTGGTTAAGGACAGCCTGGTCTTTGAATAACGCTTTGTATCAGGAATCCCTGTGGTCTGGCATTCTTGGAAAGCAAGAGACTGTTGACCACTCAGTTGCAGAATTTCACTAATATAGTACCGTCTAAATGAATAAGGGATAGTTAGTATTTGTAGGTGCTTTCTCAAGGGTATGAACATAATCAGTCTTCTAAAAACACTGGATGCTATAAAGCCAACTATGGGCATTGTGCACTGCAGACACTCAGACATAATCAAAGATGAGAGAAGAGAAGGAATCATTTTTATTTGAATTTTAATAAATCCAGCCCTAAGAACATTTCCACATATCTATATGCAAATTACTACTCAGCACCCAAAATTCATGAGGCTCATTATAATTGTGGTTGATTCTGTACAGACACACATTATGTTACAGTACATTTTAGATAGTCTACTCTCAGTTATTAATTTAAAAACTATTCACAGTTAGCATCTGCTCAATGATAAATACAAAATCATTTTATGTGTGATTAAAGGACATTTACTAAGTCATACCTTGTCTGAAAATCATTAGCCACTAATGAGGTTAGCCAATAAAAAATACTACGGTGTAGTTAATGGTAGTAGAAATTATACTGATTACTTTATTTTGCTAAAGCAGTTGTACATTCTACATTAAGTTTACACTGAAATTACTTCCGTCAAACAATGTAAACTTTTTTTGAAGATGAAAAACACTGTGGAACATTTAATTCAGTTTTAGAATTCTCTCATACTGAACTCATCAAAATCGGGCTCCTTGAACACGAAGCATCTGATGTTAGCAAGATAAACTGTAAAGGTAAAGACAGTTATTAACTCATTCATGAATACCACAGTATATTCAGGGTTCTATTCAGGGACCCACTCTTTTTAAGTTGGCTTCAAATGACTGTTGACAACTAAGCTTCTTTATTTGTATTTTTCATTTTCTAGTTGTTCAGCACTTTTGAATGCTAACAATGATAGACCCTGTTTAAATTACAATTTATTCTTCTGTGGATTATATCTTAAGAAGGAAAATAAATATCATCAGATAATCCGCTATATTACCGTGCTACTTATTCCTGTCATTAAGTTTTATCTTTATTATTAAAAAAGAGCTCCTTATCTCGTATCTCGCATCAATAGACTGTTTTGATCTCGCTACAATACAATACATGACCAGTAAGTAACAGTGACCAAACTTTCAGCACCACAACTCATCGACAGCGCTCGTAAAAAATCCTGCAGTATATCATTAGAAACCTGCTCATAATGTTTTTTTTCCCTGCGCTAAACCACACGGCGATTCGTTTTCAAAAAGTGTTGGGTCTGGTTTCTATTCATTCTCATCCCTGCTTAGTATCTTAGCACCCAGTGTCTTACTCTTATCAGTTAAAAAAAGCAACTTTAAAAATCTGGTTAAAAGTATGGTTTGCGCAACATGTCAGATATTTTACATTTGTAACCTTTTCAAAAGTAACATTTCTTAAATGGCAAACAAATAGCGTGATTACTATAGTTCCCAGCATTAAGACCTTCAGAAACTCAGCGTAACGCTGAAGCACAAGAACTCAAATACGAGTTTAATACTAAAATAAATAGGAAAATAACATCTCGGGTGTCCTGTATGACTTCGCCCCTAGGGTAACCTAAGAATTATTTTGAGGCGTTCGTTAGATGTCTAAAGCTCAATACATCGACTAAAGTATTCCTTCAAGAATTGAAAAAGAAACTCGTCCGTTCCCGACACTGAGCAAATTGCATTGATATGGAATCGGTTACCCCCAGTGGTATTTATAAATCTGAGTTCTGTAATATATACCGCACAGACATGAGGTAAATTATACACCTGATACCAGAGCCCATTAATAAAAATCTATATGAAAAAACATGCGTAATAAAAAAAGGTTTTGAAAAGCTCGAGAAATAATTGTATCTACTTAACCAAACCTAAGTTATTCTTTTAAAATTAAATATGTTGCATTTTATAGCGTCTAACACCTTCAAAGCCAACACCAAATCCCACTGAGTGAGATGGATAAGGTTTCCAGAAAGCAGCAGCATCGCGTACAAACTCGGGCCAGTCTCTAATAAAGGAATGGGGGGATCCCAGTTGAGTTATTCCTTATAAATAATGCAAAATTCATAGTCCGACGCGAGGTTTCAGAGCAAATGCTCCCAGCATATTACTTACAAGTTCGTATCCACAACACCAGCTAGCATATCTCTTGTTAGAGATATCAGTAACAGATCAAATGCAACGTACTGGGCAGAAGACAGCTTTCTTGTAAACCACAGACGAGACCATAGCAAATAGAATGAAATAAAAAACGTAATTATTAAGGGCACACGTGATAAAACTTCAATTAAAATCTTAAAAACCAACAGGGTGCTACAAAGAATATTTTATTGATACTAAAATCTTTTCGGTTGTTAAAACAAAAAAAGGGCATTTTTTTTTAAGTTCAATGCGCGCGGTGAAATAAGCACATTTGCAGAGCCTCTCAGATTTCGACAACAGTTCATTCAGTGGATACCCCCTCTTCCACAATCCGATTAGGTCAGTTTTTGAAATAAATAAAACATGTGTTTCAGATGTTCCCTTAATTAATAAAGTACCACGCGATCCGTTTTTAACTTAATTTCAGTATGTTGCTCCTTGAAAAGCATTATTTCTGTACAGCATATCACAATATTCCCTTTTCAGCGCAACTGTCCAACAAAAAGCATGTAACTTTCCAAATAAATACAAGTACTCAAACCAAATCATAGATTTGGAATCCAGCAATATCAACCTGTGCAATGTACACAACTAAAGATGTTAAGTGTACTTACCCAATGCGTCTGTTCTAGTTTTTTAGAAATATATCTCTTCCATGCTTTGATCAGATCTGTGCAACTTTCTGATACAGAGCAAATCTCAGTGCAAACAGACCAGATTGAAGACTTTTCGAGCTAATGTTGATAAAACAAAGGAAGGATCTTCCAGCAAAATCAGGGTTCCACCAAGAAACCTAATCCCCCTTCAGATACGAATCCCGAACCGTTATCTGTATTACTATTAATGCGCAGGACAAGCGGTATCGCATACAAATTGTTCCATCTCGCTTCCCCTGCAGCGGTTCCTAGGCTTCCTCTGGGTCCTAATGCGGTTCAGGACCTCCAAATTGCCGACATAACCGGAGATTGAATTAAACTGCCAAACAGCAACATTTTTTTTAAATGTAATGTATCAGTTAGAAGAAATTACACTTTTGAGTGACTGCAAAATATACACCTAGGAAAACGATGCCACACATACACAAAAATAAAATATTAATGTATCACAAAGATTAAAATCCAACAATTTAATCAGGAATACTCGGTCGCATTGCACTGTATAAGGTAGTGAATGGAGTGATGGATCTTTCTCGCTGAAAAAGAATAAGCGGAATGCGTTTCTTACTAAGAATTACACTTAATGTGCAATGTACAGTATAACAATAGGTATCATGAAGTTGACAGCCCTAAATTCTTTTTTTAGAAGTCACATTCAACGATTGTTTTTATATTAACATAAACGTTGTAACACCAACGGAATGGTATTTTGTGAGATCAAGCAATGGGCCACCATGGTAGCCAAGTACTCCTCTTGTAGCCTGGACAAGGCTTCCTTTGTAGTCTGCACCATTCTCTCTCCCTGTCCATTTGATGCAGGGTTGTAAGGAGCAACTACAGTATGATGTGACGTATTGCATTACAGTACAGTATAAAGTCCTTGACAGAGTTGCAAGAAAAAGTTTGTGAACCCTTTGAATTAACTGGATTTCTGCATTAGTAACTCATAAAAATGTGGTCTGACCTTCAACTTACTCACAATAATAGACAAACACAATATGCTTAAACTAATACAGTAACACACAAACAATTGTACTTCTTGTCAATATTGAACACATCTTTTAAACATTCACAGTCCAGGCTGGAAAAAGTATGTGAGCCCTTGTATTTAATAACTGGTAGATCCTTTAGCAGCAATAACCTCCACCAAACGTTCCCTGTAGCTGCTGATGAGACTTGCACAACGATTAGGAGGAATTTTAGACCACTCCTCCTTACAAAACTGTTTCAGTTCATTGATATTTCTGGGATTCCTTGCATGAACAGCTCTCTTTAGGTCATGCCACAGCATCTCCATTGGGCTGAGGTCTGGACTCTTACTTGGCCATTCCAGAACACAAACTGTCTTCTGTTTAAGCCATTCTGTTGCTGATTTATTTCTGTGTTTTGGATCATTGTCTTGTTGCATCACCCAACTTCTATTAAGCTTCAGGTGACGGACCACTACCCTGACATTCTCCTGTAAAAGTTATTGATACAATTTTGAATTCATTGTTCCCTCTATGATAGCAAGCTGTCCAGGCCCTGAGGCATCAAAGCAGCCCCAAACCATGATGCTCCACCATGCTTCACAGTAGGGATGAGGTGTGCAGTGCTTTTTTTTCCTCCAAACATAGTGTTGCACGTTTCTGCGAAAGAGTTCAGCTTTTGTCTCCTCCATCCACAGAACATTGTCCCAGAAGCGTTGTGGAACATCCAGGTGGTCTTTTGCAAACTTGAGATGTGCAGCAATGTTTTTTTTTTGGAGATCAGTGGTTTTCTCTGTGGTGTCCTTCCATTGACACCATTCTTGTTCAGTGTTTTTCTTATAGTAGACACATGTACAGAGCCTTTGGCAAGTTCAAGAGATTTCTGCAGGTCCTTTGCTGTTATCCTAGGGTTCTATTGCACCTCCTTCAGCATTGTACGCTGCACTCTTGCCATGATCTTTACAGGACTCCCACTCCTAGGGAGAGTAGCAACAGTACTGAATTTCCTCCATTTGTAGACAATTTGTCTTACTGTGGATTGATGAACACCCAGGCCTTTAGAAATGCTTTTGTAGTCTATTCCAGTTTTATGCATCTCTACAATTCTTCTTCTAAGGTCCTCTGATCTTTCTTTTGATCGGGGCATGGTTCACATGAACAGCTCTTTCTTGAGAAGAGCAGACTCTGTTAGTAACCAACCTTTGTGTGCCTTTTTTATAGGGTATGGCACCTCCAGCTCACACCTCCAATCTCATCTCATGGAGTGGAATGCCTTACTCCAATTACCTTTAGGAGAAGTCGTTAGTCATGACTGTGTTGAATGTGCTTCGATAGTCTCCACAAATCTTTAATATCCCATCTTTTGTTGCCCCTGGAGCAATCGGGGTTGCCCATTTAGAGAAGCGGACTAGAGTGAAAATCCCTTCCCGCACTAAGATATCCACTGCCTCATCTACTTTGTGGCATATTACAAATGGCTCTGGCTGCAGTTTTAGAAATCTGGGGATGATTGAAGGGTCCATTGAAACCATCACAGATGAACTATGGCAGGCTCCGCACTCTTTGAAATGTCGTGCATAATGTTGTACAATAGCCTTTGTTGAAGGCTGTATGATTTAATTCTCTCTTGTGATTTTGATTCCTAGGGGTTCAAACCAGTCATGTCCAGGCAAAACGGTCCCTTAGTCTTCAATAATGAGGATCTGTAATTTGTGTCGCTAATCATGACATTCTACCTCTACTGTGATCTCTCCCAACACTGTTAGTGGTAGTTAAGACCTGTATGCCCTGCGATGGACTAGCATCCCATCCAGCATGTACCTTGCCCTGGGCCCTTTGCTTGTATGGATAGGCTCTGACTCCCCTTTAATGAATTGGAAGAAGCGATTAGAAAATGGTTGGATGTTCTGTTCCTAAGCAATCTAATATCTTTAATCTACCTCAGAAGAGTAGATATTCTTGGTTCAGAAATGAAAAGAAAAAATAATGTTTTTAACTTGTGAACAAAAAAGAAGCACAAACAAATATTTGGATATAAAACAGAATTTCAGTTACAAGGGCAAAATGGACAGGGGATAAGGGGCAGCCCAAACAAGTTCCACATGGAAGAGTAATAGGAAATAAATCACACCTTTGATACTGAGGGGATGCACCCAGACAATTAATGTAAAATCGAAACCAAACCCGTCCAGATTCTTGAATAATCCCCCTACTTGACATAGTTAGAAGCTTCTTTCAAGTCAAGTGGGAGTGCAGCTGGTTTGGCCTCCCAGGTGTTTTGTGTAATGTATGATATGAAAAAAAGTGATTAATCAGGAAGTATTCAATTTAGGAGGGTTTCCTGTAATCTATTTGCAAGGAACATACAGTAGCAATCATTTTTATATAAAGGAATATCAGTGGATAGTATGATACACAGTAAGAGTGGTCCTTTTTAAGTATAAATATGTAACTGGTTCTTCTGGAGAAAGTAGATACAAACGAGTTCCATAAACAGGGTTGTCGTATACTGTATGTCTAGGGAGTAGAATCACTTCACTAAAATTTAATTAGAATCAATGATAAATGCATTAAAACCAATGCCTAGATTTTCACCACATGTCAAAGCATTATTTGATACTCAATGTAATTTTGAATCAATGCTCTGTGCAGGGTTTCAGCACAAGCTCATACAACTACATACAGTACCTACAATACAACTAGAACTTGCATGGAGATTAACAACAATATGTATAGCTATTGTCATTTAATCACCTGTCCATTTTCTTTAGCAATATCACAGACAATGCAACAGTAAATTTAAATGATCAAGAATATTTACAGTATATAGTAAGTCAACAAGATATTAGTGCTTTTATTGAAAATTCTAAAGAGTAAAATAATGAAGCCAAATAATGAAGTTGCAGTAGTCTATACAAAACTGTTTAAATTTCTTTGAATTTACGTTCATCACGAGAACACCAAGGCCTCCATCATTTTATATATGGATCATGAGGAAGCTTTATGAGTGGAGTACTACCTTCCTAACACAATTGTATATCTTAGATGATCTTACTTTCTTGAACTGTTTTAAAAAGTTTTTCAAAGTCGCAACAGGACTGCTTTCAGGAACATATTTGTATTACTCACAAAATCTATTGTATTATTTTTATTCTAAGTCAAAAGCTCTTAATTTGGCAACAGCCTTTGAAGAATGTCATTGTAATGTAATTGGCATTTTGTGAAACAAATCAGAAATCAAGTTTTGAATATTCATAAAAGGGTAACTAGAATACCTGTCAGGTCACCAATACTTGAGCATCCTTGTAAAAATGTGGTCTTTAACATCTCTTTATTTTTCAGTTGTAATTGCATAATAATTTTATTTTTTGTGCAAATCTTCACCATGAACTAACATGCTGTAAGAATTGCTCCACTGTTTATTACATGTTTTGTGTAATGTATGCATTACAGTAAGGCTGACTTTTCCAAGGGAAATACTAACACAAGCCAATGTCTCTTTCAGGTGAAAAATGACAGAATTCCTGCAAGTTTTTTTCCTCTGTGTTATTCTAAAGGACTCTCTCAGCAGTCTTAACCCCAGTCTTTGTTTTGGTTTGTTTCACATGTTAGCCTATTGTTGTGTTTTAAGTGTGGGCCCATGATAAATTACAGGTTTTTCAAAATATGCAGTGCGTTGCAAAAGTATTCAGACCCTTTAAAGGTTTTCAAAAGCTGCTATAATACTTTCACATATTGTTCTAATCAGTATTTTTATTGCAAGCTTGCATGCTCAAACAATGGTTAGGAGTGATGTTTGCCCATTCCTGCTGGTTGTTTTGTGTTGATATTGCTGAACTTTGTCACTCAATTAAAATTTTTTATGTAGTTTGCAAGCCTTTTTTTAATTTTCTCTTGTTTGTATTTCAGTATTTCATCTTTCAATCCTCTTTATGTAAATGTATTAATTACACCAATAAACTATTAATTTTTCATTTCTTATTATATAATTAATCACATATCCTTTGCTGAATACCTAATAATTGATGCTTGGAATGCTTACAGGCCATGAAGGAATTGAAGGCCATTGAAGTGCATGATAAGCAGTGACCCAAACTTATGCGGTCAAAAAAATATCATACCCAAGTATGGCTTTATTTCAATTTCCACATGAGATTATTTTGATAGTATCAGAAAGCACATTAATATCTTTTGTTTGTATTAAAAAAACATTTTAGCACAGCCTTCAGAGGCACACTATATGCAACAGGTTTTAATAAAAATGGTAAAATGAACTTGATTAAGCCATCTTGTATTACACAAGGACTAGGACCTCTTAATTCTAATCTGGGGGGTTTTGAAAGCACAAGCATTCAAAGCCCAAATATATTATTTTCTCAAGGAAAGAAGAGCTAACAAAGACATTTCCACAAGAAAAGAAACCTTACATGCTTATAAAGGAAAATCACTTAATTAATATAAATACACATTACAATACTGCTAGACACAGAAGAATATAAAGTGTAAAAGGTTAAGTCAAGATTTGTTATATTTAAATACTTTAATGGACCAGTAAGGCCTCATTTGGAATACTAGGCACAATTTTGGTCATCATGTCAAAGAAAAGAAATTGCTGCCCTATCACTCCAGCAGCATCCAAAAATACAGCATCCAAATTCCATCTGGGGCTTGAAAGAATATCATAAACTGACAGTCTGGATTAAATGAACATAGTTCTGAACATAGAAGACTAAGGGGGGGCCTGATCCAAGTAGTCAAAATCCTTAAGGGCACTGACAAAGTTTACTTAGTGGATTTCCTCAGAATAAACAGTGAAACACATATTAGAGCACCTACTGTACATGGACAATATTTACTGTAAAACTGAGAACATGCGGCAACCCTATGCCCTGGGTTTCAGATATAGCTGAATTAGATCAATTACCTTATGCCAAATGTGCTACATGGGCCAAAGAACTCCACTCATTTGTAACTGTTCTTATGAGCTGAATCTTTCAGATTTAAGAGAAAGGGAAGTCAATTCCAAAGCTAACATTTTCAAAAGAGGATAGTATAAAAAACCTTACAGAAATCAGTATGGATTTTGTGTGCAATTTTTAAAGAAAATAAAATGCATTACAACAATGTACACAACTCTGTACAAATAAATACAGATGTAGCCATTTGAAATGCGCAGTAAAACCCTGTACTGCACAAAATTATCTGCAGATTAACCAGTTATTCCACAGTACGTGACTGGCTGGCCAAAATGACCGACAGGCGGCACTCATGGTGCATTGGTTAGTGTTTAGTGTTAGTTAGTGAAAGTGTGAAATTAATGTTAGTAAAATGATTGCTTCATTTAATGTCTTTACTGTGCATGTTTAAATATGCTTAGTATTGAATATTAATGTGGAATTTTACAACTAAAGGGAAATTTTGGTAGCTGAGCACACAAATAACAGGAGCATAACATTTCTGAATGTCATAAATTATATTAATTTAGGAAAATAATCATATTATGTAAACTATATATGGGTGGTATTGGTAGTTTAAATTAAAAATACACACCAGTATTCCACTTTCTTCATAAACATTTTAAGCATCAAAGTCTTTCATTTGGTTATTTACTGTGGTTATTTTGGAAAAGTTTTTATGTTCTCCTTCTGACTATATTAAGTTTATATACTTTATAAAAAGTTATAATGTTTTAACCTTTTCTATGAATACTTGCACTTCTTATTGCAGTAAAAAAACACTTTTAAGAATTTGATTAATAGGGAATATAATACAAAATTGCGTATCTAAAGAAATTAATGATATTTAAGGATTTATTTTCAATAAAGCTCAAATTATTACCATACTCCACTTTCTTTTAAAACATCTGCATCAATTTGACTCATTCACCCACAAAACATTTTGCCTGCCCTTTTCAGTTATAGCTCAAGTTATCAAGTGACGTGGTGGTGTAATGGCTTTTGCGTTTGACTCGCATGCTAGAGGTCAGGGATTTGAACCCCACTCTTGGCCTGAACTTTCTTTTAACAAATATACATTTCTTTGAAAAACTAAAATAGTAAATATTATGGAAACTATTTTGAATTTTTTGGTATTTCTGAAATTCCCTCTGTATTTCCTGTTTTCACACAGATATGAATAAACTACATATGCAAATATTTTCATATGTTCTGTGCTCTTACCACAGTACACATTGTTACATTTTTAAGCATTAGTCGAAGCATTCTGAAGTCTGTCAAAATCGTTAAAAATGTTACCAAATAGTATTGGTGAAACTGTTACCTGTCCTGGATAAAGCGGTTAGAAAATAGGTGGATTTACACTTGTAAAAAATGTTCCAATTTTAATGTAATACGGAAGATATTATTAATAATAAATTACCTTGGATGGACTGTAAACTGAAGATTTATAGAGGAGATGTATCTTTTCTTTCCAGCTTGGAATTAACTTTTACCTACAAGTATATTCCATTGAGCCACTTTATGTAACGCAGCTCCATACTTCTCACAAAAGCTAGGAGTGTTAACACCCTGCTGTGTAATGTTATGTAGAATAGCCAGTTCTGCCAGTTCTGGAGAATGGGAATGAATTTTCAGTAGCATGCTCTGTTGCCATTGTTGCTGCTCAACATGAGGCAACCATACTGTAGTTTTAAAACTTGAACAAAGACATGCTGCATGCAAACAGCAAAATGTTGTGTATCGCTTACGGGTTCGTGCAGGACAAAGGACAAGTGGAGACGAGATAGGAAAACAAGCAACAGCTTTAATTCTCTTTTATAACAACACCCCCCAATTGATTTATACACACATTAGTGGACTGATGGAACACATACACAGGTTTAAGGTGGTAATTCGTTAACAGACTCTAAACACTTGCTAAGCTGCACAGGACACTTAAACTAACATAAGTCTATTTACATGAGCAGGGTCAGCTGCTGGTCATCGTGTGCACCCTCAGACTCCCCTGGCTACAACTCCCATCCTGCTTTGCGGTAGGTGAACTTCTTTTTCACCTACTGGGCGAGGGCGTTATAGTTGTATAGTTTTAAAGCCACTACAGTATAGCTTGTGGGAAATACATTTACTTGTACTGCACCAAAGCTTAACTTGTTCAGAGCGCCCGACATTACAAACTCCGAATTAAAAGGAACATGTCAAAATATTTCCAAAATAATCACAAGTGAATGATTTGAGGGATTCGATAATAGAAAAATCATAGCAATTACCCCAAGTTGTTTCATGCTAATAATGCAATCCTACTGAAAGAAGGACACTTTAATCAACACGAAAAGACTTAATATATTTATAAATCAGTTAAAAACACTTTTTATGCATAAAAAACGGGTGGCTTTTCTTCCAAGTGATCAGCTTAGAGTCTTTGTGTAAGTTGTAAGTTTTTTTTACTTCTTAATTAAACATTTTAAACACTTTAATTTTGTAAAAGCAACACACACTCTGTACAGAAAAAAAAAGTTTTCTGCAGGTGTTAAGTAGATTAGCAGGTTGTTGACAAAAAAGTGCACTGTCCACTAACCATAAAGATCGTTCTACAGCTTCTATTTTTTAAAAACATTTAGAAAAGTTAAATCTATACAAATACCACAGACTATTCTCGGTTGTTTTTTTCTGAATGTCACACTTAGTTCAATATCTAAATAAGAAAGTTAGGTGTTAGCATAAACTATTAGTTATCAATGATATTAAAATTTGCAATATAATAATTTGTTGCACTTCTTCCACATCTTGTAAAAATATGAATTTACAACAATTTGTTCAAATATATGTTGAATCTGACTTTCAGAAAATAAGTAAATTACAAACGTATAAAGTAAAAAAATGAAGGTAAAATACGATTTTAAATCAAGATAGGATACACTATTTTCTGTGTCTCTTCCTACTCTCTCTCACCCGCTTTGATTCAGACACAGAATTATGAAAAAATGGGAGGGAATGTTTCGTACCAGTTAGCGCATTATCACCTCGCACCAGAGGGAAGGGAAAAAAATGGTAGTTCTTGTCATTTATTTAAGTCTCCATCACTCTGCTCAGTTATATAACTTTTATATAAACAAGATCTAGTACCTGGACCAATAAAAAAAACTTATTTTGAATTAATTGAATCCCAGGAGTTCACAAAGCCAGAATTACATACTATCCCTACATAACACCTGACCATCTACTGTTAAGCTTTCAGTGCTTTGTTTGAGTATATTCCAATTGCAGTGGGGGCAGGTTGTGTGGGGAAACGTTTAGGCTGCAATTGATTTGGGGCTCTGTATTCTTCACACCTGAAACATTGTTTTATCTGAAAGCGTTTTCTTCCCTCTTTAGCTGATCTTTTGCAGCCTACACATGCTTACACTTCCCTACGTGAATTATCGTTCTTGACTGAGAAAGCTTTAGAGAACTTTACAACCATTTCTATTTTCAACAAATTGTAATTATGACATTTACATTTTAACTTTTAATTAATTTTTTCACTTAAGCGTATGGAGGAGTGACAGCTGTCAAGGAGAACTCCTCCCCCTTCTCCCCATGGACAGACTGATTGGGAAGTCTTAACTATCCAGCCATTGTAAAGGGTTTAACTGCAGCAGCCACAAATAAAAAATAAATTATTTTTTTTCCTGATGGTAACCGTAACAAATTGCCATATTTCACATCCATGCGAAACAATCGCTCTCATCCAATCAAAGGTTTGATGTTTTTTTTTATTTTGAAACTGTGATCTTGACATGCAGGGGTGAAGTAGAGTTAACAGCTTCAGATTTAAAAGGATTTAATAATATCTTCTGTGGCGCACTAACATTGTAATGTTCTTACAAGTGTAAAAAGGGGCGATACACAACGTGTCTCTTCTATACCTCTTCAGTTTACAGAGCAATTCCACCAGAGCCACACAACATTGTCCAATAATACTCTTCTTGTGTCTGATTTCCAGGGAGTAACACTGTTACAAAAGGGAACGGCACATCGGTCCTTGACTATGGTTAAACAGTACATAAGTGGTCTCGTGGAGTTTCACCGTTCACCTTTCTGTAATCTGTACAGAACCATGATGTCTCATCAATATTTGGTACCAACAGGGGGGCTTTACAGACTTCCTTCTGTAGCGGCAATGCTTGTTAATAAGACAGAATTAAGTGTTTCTGTGCTTTCCCAAATGAGGCCTCATCTCTCCCTTCATCTCTGTGGTGCAGCCACAGAGAAGCTATTCATGCAGGCTGATTTAAGGATGTTTTCTTTTGATAAGGGACAGCTCCCAAATGGGGATGCACTTAGCTAAGCCTGGCTATCATGATCAATGGTCATCCATTGGCGCCTATCTGTCTAGGGAGTGCCAGATGGACATCTGGACTGCATTCCTAAGTGTCAGGAGTAAGTGACTCATATCTCACCTAGATCAGCCAGTCAGGGCCTGGTAGGGCCGAGTAACCCACGTGGGACTTTGATGCCCATGGAACTTCAGCCAATGAATGAGCTGAAGTTCCTCCAGGTAAAAACAGGCAACAGAGAGGGCCTGAGAGACTTGGTGGACTTTTCTAAAGGGAATTCAAAGGAGAATTCCAGGGCAGAACGGCCCAGGAGCAGATGGCTCCCAAGGGCAGGACATTCTCGCAGCGCGCCTCCTGAACATCCTGAGACTCAGCCCGGACAACCACGGAACGGCCAGTGTGTCCGAGTGCTAGAACTTTCCTTTGTTCTAAGAGTCTAGAGCGGCGGTTGCCAGAGAGTAACCAGAGGATCCACCCGAGGTTAGCATCAGCAGCAAGCCTCGTGAACAGGTCGGAACTGTGGACAGCTGAATCACTATTCAGAACTAGCGCTTCATCAGGAATGAACCGGTCCTCTTCCTGACTTGCTGGGACCCACAGTCATCTTTTCTCCTGTGCACAAACTCTTGCTAGTTTCAGCCAACACTAACTAGCCGGTCAGTGAGCATCAGCAGCGCACCGTCGCAAGCAGCACAGCACAGCCTGGCACGGAGCCAGAGAGCCTGCAGGAGATCTGAATCCCCAGAGATTGGATGAGTATTCAACTTCAATGCATTACAGCTCGAGAATTCAATTGTTATCCCAACCAGTTGATATCAATTTAATTCCTAAGAGTTATGTACTTGTTTTCAGTATCTAATGTAAAAGTTGTAACCAAGTTCATTTACAAAACGGTCTAAATGAATGATATACTGAACGTATGTCCTCTTGATATGTGTAACACTTCGTAACTGACTGAATATATACCTTTTGTATTCTGATAACCCTCTTGATAAGATCTGTAAGGTTTACATGCATATTCTATGTATTAATAAATGTATCCTCGTGTATTAGTAACTGTGGGTGTGCGTTGTTTGAGTTATATCGCATGGTTGGATTCTAAAGCCATTAAAAGAATCATTTTGTGATTTACTGCTACAATTAATAATTGTCCCAGTAAATGCCCAAACCCTACAGAACTGGTGCCTCGTGAGAGCACGCTACACTTCTTTGAACTCAGCTCCGCTCCAGTAAATAATGTACAGTTTATCACCTTCTACAATGCTTCTAGTTTAGTAGGATTTGCACAATAAGCACGTTGTTTAATGGGGATGACATCATCCACGTCTATATCACTGTACGACACAGGTTTGAGTTGGAATGTCTGTTATAAAACATAAAACAGAGCGCCTTCCAATACAAAAATTGATTTTTTTATCCATTTCAGCTAAATGAGGGGAATTAAATCAGTCAGAATCTCGGCGTGCCAATTATAAAAATAACCCTACTTCCCTCCTTTGTTTAACTTCACGAAGAAATCCTTAATCACTAATACCATCACTTAATTTATCCAGATACACAAATTCACGCCAGAGCCAACAACAAGCTATAATAGTTGACTGTTTTATGTATTCACTATATAAGAAACAAACCTAAAGTAATACTCTGATCACGCTTTGAACCATTGGGTGCAGTACTTTGTCCATTACCACTACAAGGACAATAAAACTTTTTTCAAAAGAAATGGATGTCAAAATGTTTCCGAAATGTCCACCTGTGATATTTTAGCTGCTTAGTCACACGATTCCATATTCATATAACTATCAAGTGATGTTAAATTACAACAACATTTATCTTTTTACAATAACAGCAAGTGGTGTTTCTACGTATTCTAAGGATAAAGCGTCATAGCTTTATATGAAGTTTAGAATATAAGTGTCACGATTATAGTCCCCCCTCCTTAAGGGTGCTCCAGCCCTTTCACTTTAGACTTCATTCTGTGCACCTGATCCCTTTTACCCAGCCCACCTTAAAAGCCAGGCGCTGACGCTCATCCTGGCTCTGCATCTGGTTTCCTCACCGTGCGAGTCCGGGACTTGGAAGCGCCTGGTCCCGTTAAGGTTTTAATCTTTGTTCACGTTCCCTGTCCGCCGGTTCCGACCCGGTTTCTGGTTTTAATTCCTT
The DNA here is from genome assembly GCF_059453375.1 of Lepisosteus platostomus. Lineage (NCBI taxonomy): Eukaryota > Metazoa > Chordata > Actinopteri > Semionotiformes > Lepisosteidae > Lepisosteus > Lepisosteus platostomus. The sequence continues at coordinate 22,312,084 of NC_142617.1, forward strand.
GTTTTGATGGATCTCCTGGCTTTGGACTTACTCTTGTGTTTTGGATACCCTCTAAGGATTATTCTTATTCTATTTTTGCCTCGGCCACACCTCCCCCGTGCACCAGCGCACTTTGGACACGCCCCCCTGTTTTCAGCCCCGTATTCCTGCATGACGTTTTCCTAGTGTTTCCCCACTATTCTGGATTGTGTCGTCCGCATAGGGTCCGGAAAGAACTGTTCGTTACAATAAGCTTAATAATGTTAGAACAAGCACGTTAAAACCAGAACCCATGTAAGCTACCAAGTTAAAGACTTCGATGCATAAAATATTTATGCATAATTCAATTATTTATGATGAAGGTGGAAGGTTATGTACTTTTGTCCAACTGAGCAATCTTGAGCTTATAAAATATACCAACTTTTTAATGTTTAATGTTTAACATACTGTAATACAAAGTTTAAAATTATTAAAAGTCTTAACAGTATACAACTTAAATTCTTAATTGGAAAAAATTGTCCCTCAGCAGTGACCTGGATTCAAAACAGGGCGTTTTGTGGCGACAGCTCAAATGCTGTATATAAGACAAAAAGCTTTATTAGCTCCACCTGGCGGTTTCACAAGGTACTATTAAAAAAAATGCAATATGTTGCGGTATGAGGCGATGTTGCGCAACGTCCACCACGTTTAATGCAGCATTCCTTGCTCATTTTGAATGGCTGGATCTGTACATCATTTATATACATACAGTATGTGTATATTGACTGTCTACAATCTACATTTCCATCTATCTTTAGTAACAGTTTTATAATAAACACCAGAATAAAAGATGCAAAACCAGCATGCAAGATACAGTACAAATCTCTGTAAAGAACATCAGTATGCCATAGAGCACACAGACACCCATTTGTGCATTCAGATGAGGAGATGGTGGTGAGAATTTGAACACAGAGCAAACCAGATCTCCCCAAGAAAAAAAAGGTAAATAAGAGGTGCACGGATAATACTTGTCATGGCCGATGAGTTCTGGTTTTAATATATTAAAAAATATTCTCTATATCACTGCAATTAACAAGTAAAAGTGTGAAGAATGCACCAGCTTACAGCAGTACAGTATGATACCAGCAGAGATGAGAGAAGATAGAATAGCACATTGTCTGATGGATGAGAGGTAATCCAGACTATTTTACTGCTACCGATGCCTTTTGGAGTAGTATGGCTGCCATTGTAAAATTTTTTAGTCAGATGGTAGGATTGCACATCCTTATGTTTACTGACTCTAGTAAAATATGCAGCAGATTTAAAACAGATTAATTGATCTTTGGGATATGGAGTAACCTCCTAGTGTTTTCTGTTTTTGAAATATTTCTTATGCTCACATTAACAGTTTGTACATCTGCAGACACAAGCACCAAATAGGAACAGGTACCTTTAATTATACTAATACTGAAATAGTGGTACGTAAGTAACATTTAATACTTGGGCATAAATAACCCAAATATCTTCTTCATAATTTATATGTTTTTTCCCAGTGGCACATCCATTACATCCATACAGACATATTGCTAATAATGGGAACACAAATGTTCATATTGTTAGAATTTGGGTGTTAGCTAAATGTTTGCTGTTCCAAGTAAAATTATTCTATTCTGTACGTTTTGAATAATGGGCAAATAAGTAAATGTTTACATAGCTGTCCTGTGTTTTGATTGAATAAACATGGCCAATCTAAATAATCAAAAGAATGGTACTGATAATTAATTCAGACTAAACTAAATCTCTATTAAACCATTAGTGTATGTTAGCACCCTTAGAACATAACTATTTTATAGTGACTGGACCATTCTAAGTGAGGACATTAAGCTAGCCTTCAGGGGAGGACATCAAGTCCTGTCCTCAAGTCAAGATAAAAGGGCCACATAATAAATAGAGAAAAGGACTTAGGGAAAGGAGGTTTGAATAGAGGATGAGAAAGAAACCTCCTTCAGCAGGTTAAAAAAACATACTCTTAAGAAAGGGACCTTACTGTCTTATATTGTAGGAAATACTGAATTCATAATTGTGGAATCCATACGTTGAAAACATTTCTGATTGGTTAATGATGCACTATTTTGAAATAGTACCCAAATAGTATCTGTTAACGGAAGTGATTTAACCTAGAACAGAGTCTTTGTTTTAAAGGACACTGATATTGATACTTGATATTTACCCTCTCATGGTGTTTAGGGACAGAATTCTGCATTCTCTAAAATCTAACACAACCCAACACCCAACACCAACACATCACTGAAAAGGGATGAATATTTGTCAAGGCACTGTATGTATTTCTGGTCTCTAATTAAATGTAATTGGTACTCAAAATACAAAAAGACTGTTCACAATTATTCTACAACCAAGAGCTTAATAATAATATTTTCATTAATAATTATTTTCACAGTCTTTGAAAGACATGCATGAGCTTCATGCTGTTTCCTTTGCACTAAAAACAACGTCCACATGCAAACAATTCATGAGGCCAGTAGTCAATGGCATTTTAGATCATCCCTGCAGATTTCAGCTTTGACTCTGATGTGTCTTGTTTATCACAAACCAGTTTTACTTATAATCATTTAATTTACTTTTGTTAAAAAGTAAAAGTACAATCTGAACCTCATAGTGCCTCTCTTACCAAAACTCAAACACACATTGAAATCTACCTCTACCTCACGTCAAGAAACTCACTCCCCATAATTTTGTCATAATTGTCAGCAGCCATATCACCCTGCAACTCACAATTGGCTACCTGCTGAAGCTGAGCAGGTGTGTACCTGGATGGGAGACCTCCTGGGAAAAACTAAGGTTGCTGCTGGAAGAGGTGTTAGTGGAGCCAGCAGGGGGCACTCACCCTGTGGTCCATGTGGGTCCTAATGCCCCTGTATAGTGATGGGGACACTGTAAACAGGTACTGTCCTTTGGATGAGACGTACTGTAAAACTGAGGTCCTGACTCTCTCTGTGGTCATTAAAAATCCCAGGGTGTTTCTTGAAAAGAGTAGGGGTGTAACCCTGGTGTCCTGGCCAAATTTCCCATTGGCCCATGGCCACCTTATAATCCCCATCTATCAATTGGCTTCATTACTCTGCTCTACTCCCCACTGATAGCTGGTGTGTGGTGAGCGTTCTGATGCACTATGGCTGCTGTTGCATCATCCAGGTGGATGCTGCACATTGGTGGTGGTGGAGGGGAGTGCTCATTACATGTGAAGTGCTTTGAGTGGAGTGTCCAGAAAAGTGCTATATAAGTGTAAGCAATTATTAATTATAATTATTAATTTTCTATCCTTTATTTCATGGGATGGGATGTTAGATCCATTGCAGGCCATACTCAAGACAGATATACAGGGACAATTTATAGTTGTCCCAATATCTAATTATACAGTAATTGTTTAATATACAATATGTAGTTACTTATTAGCATTTCTTTAGAACATGGGAGGAAACTGGATCACCTTGTGAAAACGTAATATATACAAGAAGGAAAAAATAAAAAGAACATGTAAAAACACAGAAGATACCCCTGTTTAGAATCAAACCCAGGACCCAAGATTTCTGAGACAATAGTGCTTAAAATAGGAATTAAAAAGAAATCAAAGGAACAAGTAATAGGTTAATTCCATGCTGAAAAAAAGAAGAAAGAGAACACAACGTTTCGGCCGTGGAGCCTTCTTCAGGTGTGAGAGAGACAGGGCAGTAGGCAAAGGTAAAGTAGCGGGAGAACAAAGGTTGGGAGGGAGGAGGAGTGAGAGCCGGGAGCAGGGAACAGAAAGAGAGGCCAATCAAGAGGTGTGGAGTCAGAATGGGTGCAGAGAGGTGTGAAATGAAACTTCCAATGAATGGAGAAAATTTAAAAGAACAGTAGTCTGTTGTTAAGGGAAGGGAGAATGTGTGATCCTAGCTGCAGAATGATTTTAGTTTCGGTGGTCTTTCTGATGTATGAGTTCGGAAAACCGTCTTTGAGAACACAGACGGAGAGATTAGAGTGGTCGTGGCCGTCAGAGGTGAAATGAGAAACAATGGGCTTGGAGAGATCTTTAATCTTCACAGCCCTGACGTGTTCTCTGAAGCGGTCTCCGAGTCTCCTTCCTGTTTCTCCAATGTAGATGGCTGGGCATTTACTGCAAGAGATACAGTAAATAAGGTTGCTGGAGGTACAAGATGCTGTCTGGGTGATCCGGAATTGTCCTGAGGGGCCTTGAATGAGTGTGGTGGTGGCTGTGTACTTGCAGGTGATACAGAGAGCTCTGTTGCAAGGGAAAGTGCCTGGTCTGGATGGTTGTTGAGGGCGGTCAAGGGAGCTGTGAACAAGGAGGTTAGGCAGATTAGGTGGTCGGCGATATGAGATGATAGGGCGATCAGAAAAGAGGGCCCCAATGGAGGGATCATCCTGTAGGATGGAAAAGTTGTGGTTAATGGTCCTGGGGATAGGAAGTGTGTTAGGGTGGTAAGGAAGCACCAAAGGAATGCGGTTGTTACGGCGGGAGTTCCTTGTTTGGGTTGATGGTCCGGGGGGTGTTTTTGGCTCGGGCAAGGGCCCTGTCAATCACACTGCTGGGGTATCCTCTGTTGATGAAAAATGAGTACATTTCGAGGGCTTGGTTCTCGAAGTCGATGTCGTCGCTGCATTAATGTCGTAACCTAAGGAACTGTGAAAAAGGAAGAGAGTTTTTAATGTGGTTGGGGTGAAATGAGCTGTAGAGGAGGTAGCTGTGTGAATCCAAATTTGGGGTGGAGCGGTGGCTCTGTGGCTAAGGATCTGTGCCTGTGGCTGGAAGGTTGCCAGTTCAGATCCTGCAGCCGGCAGGGAAATCCTACTTTGTTGGGCTCCTGAGCAAGGCCCTTAACCCCACCTGCTCCAGGGGTGCTGTACAATGGCAGACCCTGTGCTCTGACCCCAGGCTCTCTCCGTGTCTGTGTGTCTCATGGAGAGCAAGCTGGGGTAGGTGAAAAGATAATTCCTAATGCAAGAAACTGTAAAGGGTTAATAAAGTAATGCTGTTATTATTATTATATTATTAATCCGTGGGTTTGTAATAAACTGAAGTGGACAGTCGGGGGTAGTTGATAGAGAAGTTGATGTCTAGAAACGGAAGAGTAGTGGAAGATATGTTAACCGTATATTTGAGGGACGGGTGGAAGTTGGTGAGATGGTGCAGGAAGAACTCAAGCTGATCGTTGGAGCATGTGGCAGCACCGACGCAGTCATCAATATATCGTTTGTAGAGGTCAGGGACATAGCCAGTGTAGGAAGCGAAGAAGCGTTCTTCTACCCACACGACAAAAATGTTGGCATAGCTGGGTCCCATTCTGGTGCCCATGGCAACTCCACTGACCTGTTGGTAAAAAAGATTATTGAAAGAGAATGCGTTCAGTGTGAGGACCAATTCTGCAAGGCATACAGCACCCCTGGAGCAGGTGGGGTTAATAGCCTTGCTCAGGAGCCCAATGGAGTAGGATTTCCCTGCCGGCTGCGGGATTTGAACTGGCAACCTTCCAGCCACAGGCGCAGATCCTTAGCCACAGAGCCACCACCCCAAATTTGGATTCACACAGCTACCTCCTGTACAGCTCATTTCACCCCAACCACTAAAAACTCTCTTCCTTTTTCACAGTTCCTTAGGTTACGACGATTATGAAGCGACGACATTGACTTCGAGAACCAAGCCCTCGAAATGTACTCATTTTTCATCAACAGAGGATACCCCAGCAGTGTGATTGACAGGGCCCTTGCCCGAGCCAAAAACACCCCCCGGACCATCAACCCGATCAGGAACTCCCGCCGTAACAACCGCATTCCTCTGGTGCTTCCTTACCACCCTAACACACTTCCTATCCCCAGGACCATTAACCACAACTTTTCCATCCTACAGGATGATCCCTCCATTGGGGCCCTCTTTTCTGATCGCCCTATCATCTCATATCGCCGACCACCTAATCTGCCTAACCTCCTTGTTCACAGCTCCCTTGACCGCCCTCGACAACCATCCACACCAGGCACTTTCCCTTGCAACAGAGCTCGCTGTATCACCTGCAAGTACACAGCCACCACCACACTCATTCAAGGCCCCTCAGGACAATTCCGGATCACCCAGACAGCATCTTGTACCTCCAGCAACCTTATTTACTGTATCTCTTGCAGTAAATGCCCAGCCATCTACATTGGAGAAACAGGAAGGAGACTCGGAGACCGCTTCAGAGAACACGTCAGGGCTGTGAAGATTAAAGATCTCTCCAAGCCCATTGTTTCTCATTTCACCTCTGACGGCCACGACCACTCTAATCTCTCCGTCTGTGTTCTCAAAGACGGTTTTCCGAACTCATACATCAGAAAGACCACCGAAACTAAAATCATTCTGCAGCTAGGATCACACATTCTCCCTTCCCTTAACGACAGACTACTGTTCTTTTAAATTTTCTCCATTCATTGGAAGTTTCAATTCACACCTCTCTGCACCCATTCTGACTCCACACCTCTTGATTGGCCTCTCTTTCTGTCCCCTGCTCCCGGCTCTCACTCCTCCTCCCTCCCAACCTTTGTTCTCCTGCTACTTTACCTTTGCTTACTGCCCTGTCTCTCTCACACCTGAAGAAGGCTCCACAGCCGAAACGTTGTGTTCTCTTTCTTCTTTTTTTCAGCATGGAATAAACCTATTACTTGTTCCTTTGCAGCCTATGCACGCTGACGCAGCTACCCACCTGAACTATATACACAATACTACTGACAGCAGGAAAATTCATATTGTTTACTCAGCAGCATATTAAAACCAGCACCCATGGTGTTCAAACTGATTTTTTTTACACAGAAGACTGACACAGCTTCGCGTTGTGAATCTGTTTTTCTAAGAAAACATGTGAGTGGGGGAGGTGAACTTGCCCTTATTCTACATTGAAAATACCTGTGAAACCAGTTTGTTTACAAACAATGTAGACAGAGAGAGAGAGATGCGATAACAACCGTGCAGCGCCAGGCGAATGCACATTAATGTAGGGCTTTTGGGCTCACTTGGATTTGTGCCCTACAGTACAACCTGCAGTACCGCTGTGTACATACAGTACGAACATGTTGTGATATTTAGAAATATAAAAAAAAATAGCTATTTTAGTTTTTCACAGAAATGTTTATTTGTTAAAAGAAAACTGATGGCAACAGCTGAGTTTGAACACTCAACCTCAGGGTTATAAGTCAGTCACTTAAGCTCTCATGCCACTGAGGCAGTGATATGACCAACACATATCAATGGAAAGTCTTATACTACTGTTTGTGCAACAGTACATGAATATACAGATGCAGCCATTCAAAGTGCGCGGTACAGACACCGCAGTACAGATACCGCAGGTAAGATGACACGCGATACCGCGGTGCGTGATTGGTTGACCGACAGGGGCACTCATGGTCCGTTGGTCTGTCGTAGAAAGACTTACTGTAAACGCCTTTACTGTGCCCGTTGTAGATATTGAATTTTACCACTGAAGGGAAATCTTAGTAGCTGAGCATAAAAAGAATAGGAGCATACTGTAACGCGTGTGAAGGCCATAAACGATATTAATTTTGGAACGTAAACATACAGTATATGGCTGGTCTCGGTACTTTAAAGAAAAAAATACACACCAGTATTCCATTTCTCCCTAAACATTGTAAGCTTCGAAGTCTTTAACTAACGTGATACCGGAGTCAACAAGCATACTTTTAGAATTTGATTAAAAGGGAATATAATATGGAATCGCGTATCTAAAGAATTTAATAACGGTATGATTATATCCGTGTACTGCGGCAGGACTGTGTAAGGCTGTTTCGCCTACCTGATCATGCGAGCTGTCTTGTAGCCTCCTGGTCTAAGTGCGTGACTACCAACTGGCTGGTTGTGTGTTCGAATCCAGCTGGTGTTGGACTTTTCATTTTTATTTATTTATTTTTTAATCGCGTAACATAAACATATTACCGTATGCAAACTGTACTGTAAACAGTATGTATATGTATATTTGATGTCTTAACTGTGCCCGTTTAATTGAATTAAAAAAAATTTATTTAACACGAACATTAAGCTGTTTACATCTTCCGCCTGAGAACAGTCACCCGTTGCTACCCAACGCAGAATGGTGACTGGCTGACACTATCTGACACCCCTCTGATTGGAGAAAAAAGACGTGCTGGCGTGCTATACACACTACCAGGAAGAGGATTTCTTTCTATTCAAAACGTGTATTTTAAAAGTTTAAGAAGTAAAAACCTTACAGCGTACACAGATTTCTAAACTGATCAGGATCGTTATCTTTGTCTTATGCATAATAATGTTCACCGCTCTGTCCAGCAAATTAATAATAAACTTTATTTTATATAGCGTTTTAAACGAATAAGTAATTAGATTGCTCATAAACCTAATCACTTGCTTTTTCTTTTTATTTAGGCTCAGATTTCAACTATAGATCGTATTATTAATAACCATAATAACAACCAACCAACAAAAACAACCATATAAACATAATGGTGGTGCTGGACCTTCCAGTTTTATTTATTCATTTTTTAATCGCGTAACATAAACATATTACCGTATGCAAACTGTACTGTATACAATATGTATATGTATATTTAATGTCTTAACTGTGCCCGTTTAAGTATTGAATATTCATATCTAATTTTACCACTGAAGGGAAATCTTAACATAAACATACAGTATATGGCTGGTCTCGGTACTTTAAAGAAAAAAATACACACCGGTATTCCATTTCTCCCTAAACATTGTAAGCTTCGAAGTCTTTAACGTGATACCGGAGTCAACAAGCATACTTTTAGAATTTGATTAAAAGGGAATATAATATGGAATCGCGTATCTCAAAAAATTAATAACGATATAATTATATTCATGTTGCAAAAGAACTGCAACGGACATAAAAACTCCCTTGCATGGTTTCATTACGACCAGAATCGGTCTTGAGATATTTTTAACTTGATTTACAGTATTTGAGAGGTATGTCTTAACACCGATACTACAGTGCTTAAGTACTGCTCACGTATATGTTTCTAGGTTTATATTATGCATTTCATACGGTCAAATTACTTTTGAGCAATAAGAAGCGAGAAACGGTATGCGTTTTACTTTCGTTTTGTGCTGGGACCCGTGGATTGATTAGAGATATCAAGTACATACAAGTCATTTTTTAAATGTTGTAGTTCGTCTTGAAAAAATGTTACGAGTACATCATCTATCAACAATTACACAGGTTCTGTTTCCATATTGCGGATTTTGGTTACATAATATTATTTTCTAGATTTCACGTTGTGAATATGATGGGATGTCTGATGGGATGTTTCTAAAAATCCATCCTCTGTAAAACGTCTTCTCTAGTTGTCCTGCATATGTATTCCCTAATGAAGCTGTGTGTTCTGAGCCTAGATCTCTACATTTCTGTATGAACCAGCTTAGAGGGCTAAAGACAGCTTGTGTTTAAATTGAGTGTAAGGCAATTTATGCTTCTAAAGCCATGGTCAGCATTTATCTTTGTACTGTGTTGTAAACTTGTTCTGTGCCAAGTCACATTATTTTATAGCGTTTTTAAGGCGTTATCAAATACGGTGTTACTGTAGTTTACTGAGTCCCATGTCACATGGTCTGTGATTGAAACCTGTAAAACCGGTTTAATTCGTCACAGCCAGCACTCTTCAGGTGTGAGGGTCTTCTGCTCAGAATGAAACGCTAAAATGTTTGTGTATATTCTAATGGTAGTGGGGGCGGGGTGTGTGGGAACAGGTTTGGTTGAAACATTTTCTCTGAAAGCATTTTCTTCTTGTAACCGATGTTGTTACAGCATGTTACAGTTTACTATTATTAACCATATTAATTTTAAGTGCTTAATGTAAAATCTTGTAAAAATATATTTTCATTGTTCAAATATACATTAAGTCTGACTATCATATAATAAGTTAAATACAAAACTAAAGAAAAAATAGGGTTAAATATAATTCAAAATATTTTGCTAACAATGTTAACTGTTTATGAATAATAAAATGTATTAACTAAGGAGTAGGATGGCACAGTTGTTAGTATGTTTTTTGTTTTTTTTAACCCAATCTCCGGGAAACCATTAGTACGATGGTGAATCGGAGATTCTCAACCCTTGCTGCGTACGACTGGAAAATAATTCGTGATCGGATCAACGAAATGCTTCGTAGGAGGAGGCGGTCTTTTCCTCTTGTCTAACAGTCTGTCCACAAACAAAACATTCCTGTTAGACAAGAGGAATTGAAAAAAAAACAATGTTGTCAATGAAAACCGGTGTGTGTGTCTCTCACTGCTGGATGTCCCTCTCACAAACTGCTGAATGAATAAAATAATTTTATTGAAAACGAGTTTGCGATTGTCTGGTCTTTAAATTCTGGAGATACGCGATTCCATATTATATTCCCTTTTAATCAAATTCTAAAAGTATGCTTGTTGACTCCGGTATCGCGTTAGTTAAAGACTTCGAAGCTTACAATGTTTAGGGGGAAATGGAATACTGGTGTGTATGTTTTCTTTAAAGTACCGAGACCAGCCAAATACTGTATGTTTAAGTTCCAAAATTAATATCGTTTATGGGCTTCACACGCGTTGCAGTATGCTCAGGCACTAAGTAAAAGGAGATGCTTCGTATTGCTTGACTAATTTTAAAAACTAAGTTATAAATATAAAAATTGCAGGCGCTGCTCTGGTGCGTCGGCTCCTACGCAGTGCCTGTCTGCCGTAAGCGTTACAATATACATACAGTACCCAACACTGCTTGTACCCATCTGTCATGCAAATAAAACACCTTGAATTGAATTGAATTGAGGGGAGAAGGGGGGGATACTAAACCCAATACTGGCTCAATGGGCTTTGACGTGCTAATGCGTTGGTTTAACGGTCCGGGTGTGGCAGGCTTCCAATGTCAACTCGACTCGATTAGAAGACAATGAACGTATTTTAGCCCTAAATGAATTAATAGCAAACATGGTTTACATAAAATACATTTTTCCAATAAAGTTTATAATAATACGATCTATAGTTGAAATCTGAGCCTACTTTAAAAATAAAGGAAAAGCATTTTCAGAGAGCAATCACGCTGTGTTTATGTAGAAAAAGTGATTAGGTTTATGAGCAATCTAATTACCTATTCGCTTAAAACGCTATATAAAATAAAGTTTATTTAGAGATGAATGATCAGTGTCGCAGTTTAAATAATGTGAGTCAGGAAACTAACACAGCGCCACCGGATTTAATAACGCAATAAAAACGCTATAAAATAATGTGACACAGTACAGCACAGTACAACAATACTGACCATGACTTTAGAAGCATAAATTACCTTACACTCAATTTAAACACAAGCTGTCTTTCTGTATGAACCTCTAAGCTGGTTCATACAGAAAATGTAGAAATGCATTAGCCTGATCATGATTAAAAAACACATAATTAAACACACGATTTAAATCAATATAAATGTTTATATTGTAACGCATACTGTCCAGCCTCCATTTCTCTATAAAAATTTACTGTTGCACACACACACACAATAGAAGCAGGAACCGCTGTCAGAAGGGAAGATATATTCAAAATATCGCAAATATCGATCATGTTGCGATATTTTGAAATATAAAAGTCAATTGATTGTCCATAATATCGCTTACCTATTTTTTAGAAGAAATGTTTGTTAAAATAAAAGTCCAGCACCAGCTGGATTCGAACACACAACCTGCCAGTTGGTAGTCACGCACCTAGACCAGTAGGATACAAGACAGCTCACATGATCAGGTAGGCGAAACAGCCTTACACAGTCCTGCCGCAGTACACGGATATAATCATACCGTTATTAAATTCTTTAGATACACGATTCCATATTATATTCCCTTTTAATCAAATTCTAAAAGTATGCTTGTTGACTCCGGTATCACGTTAGTTAAAGACTTCGAAGCTTACAATGTTTAGGGAGAAATGGAATACCAGTGTGTATTTTTCCTTGTGATATTTTAAGCTCTAGTTGAATGATAGGTGTCGTATTTTAAATCATTTTCGTAGCTAGAAATTATGAAACGCCCTGTTAAAAGCAAGAAAGTTTTTATGCCCCGTTGAAGTAAAACAAAATGCCTTACAAAGTATGGCTTGGACAGATTCCAAGTGCTTGTACAAATGTGCTAAAGAAATTATACTTTGAGTATACAGCTTGTCCAAAGTCATCCATTATTAATACTATTAGTAATATCTTCAGTAAAGGCTTTGATGCATAAATATTTCTGATAAAGGTAGGTTGTGTACTTCTGTCCAACTGAGCAATCTTGCTTTCATAATATATACCAACATTTTAATGACTGATGATTAACATGCTGTAATACACAGTTCAAAATTAAAGGCTCAAATGCTGTACATGAGAGGTTAAGCTCCCCCTGGCGGTTTTACAAGGCGACGCCGGATAGTTAGTCACGTGACACACGTGACACGCGTGATACCGCGTGATACTGTGACACGCCCACCGGGGTATGCCGCGAAATACCTCACCCAGTTTGAATGGCTGCATCTGTAGTTATACCGTTATTAATTTCTTTAAATATGTGGTTCCATATTATATTCCCTATTAATCAAATTCTAAAAGTATGCTTCTGTTTACTCTGTAATCGAGCGTATTCGCAGAAAAGCTTAAAACTATCACTTTTCTCACAAAGTACTGTATACTGTATAAATGTACAGTAACATGATCAGAAGGAGCAAGGAGCATGTAAAAACATTTCCGAAATAACCACGTGTAAGACTTTGATGCTTAAAATGTTTAGGGAAAAATGGAATACTGGTGTGTATTTTTCTTTAAAATACCAAGACCAGCCATATACACTACAGTTTACATACAGTAATATGTTTATGTTCCTAAATTAATATCTTTTATGAGCATGTGAAAGACATGGCGAATCAGAGATTCTCAAGAATTACTTTGTATGATTGGAAACAAATGCGTGATCGGATCAACGAAATGCTGTGGTGTTTTTTGACAATGAAAAAACAAAGTCTTTTCGTTTACAAAGATGGTTACAAAGAATGTGGACCAGGGTAATACTTTGAGTTAACAACTTGTCCAAGGTCATTCATTATTAATACTATTAGTAATATCTTCAGTAAAGACTTTGATGGTGACAGCTCAAACGCTGTACATGAGAGGTTGAGCTTTATTAGTTCCACCTGGCGGTAATTCCGGATACTATTATCTTACTTGCAGTATTATGCGGTATCATACGGTAACCCGTGTTATACCGCAACATGCCCACCGCATTTTACCCAGTATAACCCACTCATTTTGAATGGCTGAATCTGTATGTACAGTATAGGAGTGATGTGTTTTCCATGTGGAGAAAACAAATAACATATGGTGACAACTTAGAAGTAAACCCTTGTTTACTGTATTTCTCTGCAAACATTTACAAATATAGCCTAATGACCTATTCTCTATAACAACAAGGTTATTTTCAGCTTAATAACATTCTGAAAAACAAGTGCCCTAGGGGACAGCTTTTTAAACTTGCCATTGCAACATGGAACCAAACTCCATTAATGAGTTTATAATCAAAAGCAGACCCATTATCATTCCATAGCCAGATACAGTAGTTCTATAACTAAGCAAAAAGAGAGTAGCACAGCACAGGGTAGTTCTCCACCCATTCTCCAGCCCTATAAAAACTGGACACAATTGGGATGAAAGCTACTAAATTTCTTTGCATAACTAAAAAGACCAAAAAAAAAACATGCAATGAAGTTCACAGGACTTCATTATACAATTTTATTAACAGAAAAAAATAACTTAAAAATTGTCACATCTTTTTCTCATTCAAAAGACACAAGATACATAGGAAACTAACCAGACCAACATTCAGTGAAGTGTGCTTCCTCTATTGTCAGAGAACATTTGGATAAATAAACTGAGAACATGCTGGTTCCATGTGGAAAAGGGAAATAAATTTCACAAAACTATAAAACAATACCACCCTGTCAGGAAACCAATTGGTAGAATAGGAGGATCCTTATGCGTAACTGTGAATCTCGCAGAATGCGGAGTAGCACTGGGACAATCCAAAAGACATGGTCAAAAGGCAGGAGCAAAATTAGGTACCAGGAGATCAGTCAAAAGGTTTAGAAACATGCACACAAGAGTTCTACTGGAGGCTTCTCAAAGTGAGCAAGGGTTGGTGTGTGAGGGAACTTTAAATACTGAAAGGAAAGGGATGTGGTTGGATAATTGTTTCGAGAGTGAGAATTTGTGGAATCTGGTGCATGTGGGTATGTGATGGGTTCAATTAGGAATAAGATTGTGAAACAGTGGGTTTGGGAATGCAATGCAGTTTGCGAGGGAGAGTGTGGGGCGTCACAGGAATGGAATGGCATTTGCGAGGGAGAGTATGGGGCTTGACACACCCAGCTGAACATACTGTATTTAGGGCCTGGAATCAAACGTGTAAGCTGAAGACAAAGACACTTCTATTCTTAGAATGCCAAAAAAGAAAAGTGGTTGTTGTTTAAGACTCCATTCTCCAGAATATTGCAATTGAGATTTGCACTAGAGACCATGAGATGACAGCAGTTTACTGTTTCAAAGAGCTGAGGTGATGAACGTCGTAGACACAATCGACAGGCTCCTAGCTAGGGCAGTTGTTGTTGCTCAGGTGAGGTCAAATAACACTGGATTTAAAAAAAACAGCAAGAAACTTAAGAACAGGAGTAAGTCAGTTTGGGAATCCTCACAGCACATACTGTAGCAAAGGTGACAAATTACAAATGTCAATCCATCAACTCAACACATGAAGGAGGACAAAGAAACGTGCAAGAGGGTAGCAGTTTCAGACAAGATGGAGATCTTTGTATGAGCCATATTAGCCAAAATGCTTAGGTAAATGAGCTGCTGCCATTAGTCTTTAGATAATTGGTCAGGTGATAACTTAAAAAACAAGAACTAGAAACTTAAAGGGTCAGTCTATCTGCTGTCTGAGCACAAAAGACAAATCATATGTGATACACACTCTCTAGAGGGAGATGAAAGTGAATAATTATCAATATTTGTACAACTGAGTTTGTACTTAGTCTTATAGAGACTTACCTGTACTTGCATTTAATCTTACAGTATATAGAGAAACCTTTGTGGAAATCAGTCAACAGCCCTGCTTTGCAGTACTATAGATATAAGTTGAGGAACTGAAGAAGTCCAGTCACAAGGTCAAGGGTTCTTGTTTTGTGGTAGTTTTATTATTTTCCACATTGTAATTAAATGGCGCCAATCTATACCTTACAGTTGTGTTTGTTTGATTACCTAAGACTAGTCTATATAAGAGATCCCTTGCTAGGACACCCCCAACTCTCAGTTGTGTCACCAATAGTATTCAGAAACCATTGATGCAAACTGTCCAACAGTTTAAGATGGGACTGGAGAATTCTTAATGCAGAACCCATCTATAAAAGTGGTGAGATAACTAAAAGGGATTATAGACCAAGAAGTCCGATTTCAATTGAAACAAACTATAGGATTACCTATATGGAAAGAAATTCCTAGGGAACTGTCAACATGGATTTAGAAAGTGTAGGTTTTATTAGAAAACAAAACAGTGCAGAGAAGGGACAAATACTCAAATTAGGGAGATTTAATTAGTGGAGAAGTGCAGGGATCTGTATTCAACTACAGTATCTATATCAATGATCTACATTCTGGTATAGATAGTAAACGTGTCAATGTTTAGAAACACTTAGAAACAGCAAACGATATTCAAAAAGATGCTTATACAAATATGGCAGATGATTAATGGATTCACTGACCAAAAAGACTACTTATGAAAAAAACATAGGTTTCAATATAATTTACCTCTTCAATTACAATATATAAATATATAGCGCACTTATAAGGTCTCAATATTGTGTTCTATTTTGTCACCACATTATGGAAAAGATATTGGTCTGGAATTAGTCCAGAGAAGAGCAAGCAGATTCCAGGGTTTACGGGACATTGAGAGGCTCAAGGAACTGAACCCTCCTTTAGTGCTTAACAGAGAAGACTAAAAGGGGAATTCAAAATCCTCAAAAGCACTGACAAATCTAGCTAGCAGGTGCTTCAGAATCCACTGACAAGCTGTACTTTATTGTGCTACAACTTATTGTACTGTATAAGTTGTATATACAGTATATATAGGCAGAGTGGTGGCACTGTGGCTAGAAGGTTTCTGGTTCAAATCCCACAGCAGGCAGAGAACTCCTACTCTGTTGAGCCTCTAAGCAAGGTCTAACAACCTCAGCTGCTTCAGGAACACCATACAAATGGCTGACCCTGCGCTCTGACCCCAAGCTTCTCTCTCCCAATCTGTGTGCCTGTGTATCTCATGGAGGGCAAGCTGGGATATGCAAAATGCAAGAAATTGTATATGGTTAATAAAGTGATCTTATGTTATTGTTCACACACCCTTGATCAGACTCACTTGTTCCACTTCCTATAAAATGGTGTGTACGTCTCTATTCTGACTCTTTGCCCTTGTGTCTGTCCAGCAGATACTCTATATCTCTCTGTCTCTACCCAGCACTCTCGCTCTCTGTTACTACCCCCCCCCCCCCCACCCAAACTGTAAACAACATTCCAATAAAACTGCCTGCTCCTGATTCAACAGCTCCTCTCTATCTTTGCACACCTATTGACACTAGCGACACAGGAAGTCAAAAATAGATTAATGCAACATAATGAACATACTGGCACCAGTGCACTAGTTAAATTCTGTAATAATGTTCAATTTTGTTTACTTGTAGAATATGTCTTGCCATTTAGACCTGTTTGGCTTGTCAAAATTGGAGTTACTTACCTAAAAAAATGAATAAAAAATATTTTAATTATTAAAAACAAGCACATTCAGAACAGTAACAATTCAGACAGAATTCAATATCATTTTCTTTTGGGTTACCCAAAACAGTGCTGATCTGTCCATGTAATGCTGGCATTAAAAGCCTGTCACTACAACACTATTGTATCTCCCTCAGCTTGACTTCCTTTCACATGCTGGGATTCTTTGGATGTAGTAAAATCAGGTAAATTTACTGATGGTTTCTGCAGTGTGATGTTAGAAATGGAAAAAAATAGACTTTTTCCACTGAAAAGACTTTCAAATGATCAGGTAGCTCAATGTGTTTGTCATGGGTGCTGGATGTGCAGAGGACTTCTAATTTAGCAGGAAAATAATTGATTCTATATGCTTAAATAAATGAAGCATGTTTTGTTGAATTTCCTTATTTTCAAAACCACTGAACAGTAAAAAAGTAGAAAGAAATTCTACTTTTATTTTTAATTTTAAAAACTTTAAATTGTTCAATTGACACAATATTCAAGTAAATATAACATTTTCAACTGATACATTTTATTGTAAGCAAAAGTCAAATGTAAAGGCTGAACAAAAATACCTACTTGTACGTAATACTCTCTCAGAAATGAAAACCTATTGATTTTCCAGGTTTTCTTTATATCCTGATGTGTGTATAGCCCATTATCATCATAGTGATCATATCACAAAGATTTGAGAACCACGGTAAATAAGTAAAAGCCGAATAATGATATACTGAGAGCCACTGCAAATGCAACAAATAAATATTGGTACCAACAGCATTGTTGCATTTCTAAAGTCTTTCAGTATATTTAAAATTAGCTGGTATAACAAACCACTATAACATTTTTGACAATGTAAAGCTGTCAACAGAATTTTTTTTAAAGCTATATAGTACTTTTTTTTCTTTTTTCTACTAAGTGGAGTATTAGATTAATCTGTCTATGTGTAAAGTATATAGTACTGGTAACTATCCTTTCCTACCACTTAGTGTAAGACAATAGCAGATCAGCATAGGGAGAGACTATAATACTATACTGTCCTGTATGTTAACTGATAACATTGCAAATGTTCAAATTTTAGTTGGAATAAAGGAGTTTTATAAGACATAAGGAATATTAAGGAATAAGGAATACTCAAAATGCATTTTAGATCTGCAATGTCTTTTTTTTTACTGCCACAATGCCTATTAGTAGTAATATTGCAGCAGTGTCAGTTTATCCAAGCCTTGTAATTTGATTTATAGCTTACTTTAGGTAGAGGAACATCTTGATAAATGAAACATATATCATACTTCCCAAAAAGTGAGCAACCATAATCAATGTATAAAGTCAAAGTTGTCTAATTCTTCTACATGAGGTGATTTTCTTTTGTTGTTCTGGACTATAGGAAATCACATATGTCTGAGACATTACCACACCTCCCCCTCTCCTTAGTCCTCAGTCCAGCATAGAAAATAAATCTGCATGGTACAATAAATTCAATTCCAGCTGTTATTGCTTAAAAATGCCTCTTTATTTAAATATTTATTGACAGTGTATTTTTGGAGTAATCACATAAAACCCACCTACATAGGGAACATAATCAAATCCATTTCTGACATCAATAAATCATTTTAAAACGACACCATTCAGGAAACAGAAACAAAGATTTACTGGAATGAATAGCTAAACAGATCCAGAATAATAAGTTGTTTATTACTGGAGAAGAATTTTATCAAGATATATATTATTTGATGTGTTTTCTATGAACCCACTTGGTAATTAATTGTTGCTGCCACTTTTTGAAGGCTGCAGAATGGTACTAAATTCTCTATGATGTTAAAAGGAGAATGTTATAGATAATACTGAAATATTACACATTAGGTTATGTTTATGTGCTCTCTGATGGATATTATTTAGAAAATATTTTCCTGGAAAAGGGTAAAATATTTTCTAAACCTAAAAGACAATGAAAAGGTATATATTTGTTAAAAGGTTGTATACATCCTTCACAAAAGTCATTATTAAAAAGATACAAAATAACAAGAAAGGACATCAATATTTTCGCATGACAAGACGAAAATGGGAAACATTTTTCTCTTTTTTACTTCAGCTATATTATTTTGTATTTTAATTAAAAACCCTTAGGTATAGTAATTACTGGTACAGCTTTTTATTTCAAAGCACTTTCCATATGAGGCGACCCGCTTCAATCACCATGAAGTGTAGTTACCACCTGGGTGATGTGCTGCAGCCAACCTGCTCAATCACACATCAGATGAAGAAGGAATTAATTACTTCATCGAGTAAATTAAAAGACAAAATTTAAGTATGCCAGACTGTGCAAGCCCAGAGTGGAACACTTGGGCTAATACTTTTACAAACAGCACTAAGACATGATATAGTGTTCGACACTATGATAAACAATCAGTCAGGACCTCATCTTAATATTGCTTCTCTACAGCACTAATGTTCTTGTCACCATAGTGAAACATTTGTCCAGATATCCAGGACTACAGGAATATACAGGTTTTATCACCCATCCCAGTGCTGATCACACCCCGCCTTGTTTAACTTTATAGATCAGGTCACTAGGTGGTATCTACTGCAGCTCAAAAATGAATATAACAGGCAAAAGCAAAGACTTTGAAGATCCTTTAGAAAAAGAGAGCACTGTTAATTCATTTACTATTACAATGCATAGCCACTCATGATAAGTCACTCATCATTTCTGCCAATGATCTAAACCTCTGAACATGTAGTTAAGGTGGTATGTTATTGGTTAACAGAGGGCAGAGTAACATTAAAATATAGGAAATTACCAAACAAATAAAAATAAAATTAGCTTAAGATTTATTTTATATATTTTGCATACACCTTCAGCTTTATTTTGTATTGAGCAACAAACCTAGCACTGGATGTTTAAAGCAGCATATAGTTCTGTGTGATGTGGTGATCTGGTGGAGTGGTAGTCATGAGAGCAAGTTGCAAAAAAGAGGAAGGAAATGCAGCCATTCTCTGTACATGATTGGTAACTTTCCATCCTTGAGGCTACAACTATGGCTCAACTAAATCATTCAGAAGTGACATTCCAATTTAAATATTCAAATCCAAATAATCTTTAGCTCAAAAAGGAAATAACACTTGTTCTATTTTAAGAGCTATAAGTGGTTAATACAGATTAAGAAAAGGGGGGAAAAACGAGGAAGAAAAAGAGAAGAAGAAATAAAAAGAAATATCATCCTCCTCTTCCTCAAACCTTGTACCATGCAAAAAGATCTTGTTCAGGTATGTCGTGAGTCTATATTATGGCTAAGTAGTGTGCATGTTATTAAAAAGAGCTTGCTATCTTATTTTAGGAAATCTTGATTTCTTATATTGTGGAATCCTCAGACTAAAAATGTTCTCTTCAAGTTTTGTTAAGCATTTTTAAAATAGGGATATTGATAACAAGTCACTTTTGAGCGTCTGTTGTAGGAAAGAAGATTTAGAGCTGATTAGAATAATTTTCTTGACAGACATTCTTTTTTTGGCCTGTATTGTAGTGTTTTCAGTTTACAGGGATATAAATCTGTATTTTCTAGTTCTATAGGATGTGTGCTGTCACAATCACAAACCCCTCCTCTTAAGGGCGCTCCAGCCCTTCCTTGTTTTCTCCCATTACCTGCACCTGTTCCCTATTTCCGTTCCCCTTTAAAAGCCAGACGCAGACTTTACTCCTGGTTCCTCATTGAATTCCGCTTCGTGAGAGCCCGGGGTCCATCCTTCTGCGTCTGGCTACGTTATGGTTTTAAGTTTCTGTTCCTGATTCCCCCTGCCGGTTCCGACCCGGTTCCTGTTCCTTATGCCCCTGAATGGATCACCTGGCCATGGACTTTTGCCTCTGTTCTTGATTACCCGTTTGGATTTTCTATATGGATTGTTCGCCCTGGACTTACTTCCCCTGGACACCTGCACTCCTTGGACACGCCCCCTGTCTCCATACCCTTCTCCTGCATAATTTTCTCCCTACTGTGTCCTCACCAACCGGATCGTGGCCCGGAAAGAACTGTTCTTGACATGTGCCTCTGGAAAGCATAGATTTGTACAAATGCCTTATCATGTTATATTGTGTTTTATAGATATAATTTGTTCATATTTATCTTGTTAAGTTTAAACTATTACTCTACCACCAGAGCTTTGGTGAAGAATAAAAAATATTAGCCTACTATTTGTTAATATTATACTGTATTTTCCATATCACAGATTCTCTTTCTGCGTTAAGAGCCCTGATTTCTCATCTACCATTTGAAGTTGTTTCTTTTTAAATTTTATTTATATAGGGCTTTTTAAAGGTTCCAAAATAATAACACCTCTGTATACAATATATATATATACTAAATATTGTGATTGACTTCTGCCAGCTCCTGCGTCACCAAGTAAAAAATACAGTATTTTCACTTTTGACAGGCTTTCAAATGACTAGAGTTTACAACAAAATCACAAAATGCTGATGTGGCTGTAGATGGTTGGTTTAGAAAAAGGAAAATACGTTGTTTGAGTTTTCTGGAAATTTTTTTGAAAAAACAACTTTTGAAAAAACAGTATATCTTATTGAAGGTGGGTAGCTGCGTCAGCATGCGAAGGCTGCAAAGGAACAAGTAATAGGTTTATTCCATGCTGAAAAAAAGAAGAAAGAGAACACAACGTTTCGACTGTGGAGGCTCCATGGCCGAAACGTTGTGTTCTCTTTCTTCTTTTTTTCAGCATGGAATAAACCTATTACTTATGTCTTATTGAATATGTGTTTGAATAAAAACCAAATGCTGCAGAATTTGCCTGGTGAATGTGGTATATTTTTTTCTGTCATTCCCTCATTCAGAAACAAAAGGTAGGTAAAGCTGAGAACCAGAATGATTTGCTAATTTTTGTAAGCCAAAAGTCATCATGGGATAATAAGATGTGCCCCACAGGAGAAAATTCTATCTCCTGAGATCAGAGGCACTGTAGCTACTCTTCACAAAACAAAGTAAATTTTTCCATACATTAATTAATTTTTGTTCCAAACATGTTTTGTAAGTCATAGTTCAGATTTGTTTAAATTCCCACTGTGTTTAAAGAAACAGTCCTTGTATGATCTTCAATATGTGGAGTGTCCTATCAAATACCTTCAATTATACAGAGACAATATAATAACAGCACTGTATGACTGAATCTTAAAATCTAACAGTTTCAAATTCTTTGCATAATTCTCAATTCCTTTGTGGCAGGGGTGCCTAACTTTTTTAAATGTAAAATCTACTTTTTCATTTGTCAGTCCAGCATGCTCTATTAGTGTGAATTTGAAGCTTTAAAATAGGAAAAACAGACTGTGGGCACATCAGTACAACAACGATACCCATCATTAAAATGACAGCAAATAAAAGCAAGTGACTCATGCTACAGTGAAAAGGTAATGTTCCCCAATTTAGAAAAAAGAATATCCTACCTTAATGTGAGCATTGGCACTGAGAAGCTTACTTGAAATACTTTTTGAACGTGTGACACTGCTGATCCTGTCGATTACATTTTTATTTTGTCCCTGCAGCTCGACATTCAGCAGTTCAGTCAATTCTGTGAGGAATGCTAAATCCAGAAGCCACTGGTCATCCTCTAATTGGGCGAGTTTAGACGACTTGAGAAACTCTTTAATTTCAGGCATCATCTTTCTGAACCTTGCCAAAAATGTTTATTTTTGAAATCTCCAAACAGCAAGTCAGCAGCCTCAGCAAACACCTTTTCTATTACGTCTCGATTCCTGAATGACTTTTTGTGTTTAGCCAGGACGTGGCTCACACAGAATGATGCGATGATTGCCACTTTCCTTCTTGTATTAGGCCTCGTAAAAACCGACTGCTGCTAGTTCAGATTTTAATTTTTCCACCTTTGTTTTCCGTAACTCAGTAACTCAATGTCCACATCATACATTTGTCTATAATATTTCTTATCGGTAATAACGGCAGTAGTAGCAGTTTGAAATTATTGTTGTTATAAATAAATGACATAGCTTCGAACATGTTGTGATATTTAGAAAAATAAAAAATGTCAATATACAGTAGTGTCCATAATATTTGCAATTTTAGTTTTTCAAAGAAATGTTTATTTGTTAAAAGAAAACACATGGCAATAACTGGGTTTGACCCTCTGACCTTAAGCATATAAGGCACACACTTAAGCCATTACACCACAGACATAATCATGTGGGAAGGAGTGAAACTGATGCAGACATTTCCAAAGAACATGTACTACTGTGATCTTTTCAGCTACAGTATATGAATATAATTATATCGTTATTGATTTCTTTAGATACGCGATTCCATATTATATTCCCTATTAATCAAATTCTAACAAGTATGCTTTTTTAACGAGCGTAAGTATTTGCAGAAAAGGTTAAAACATTATAACTTTTTACAAGGTATATAAAACCTTTTCCAAAATAACCACAGTATGTAACCGAATGAAAGACTTTGATGCTTAAAATGTTTAGGAAGAATATGCATTTTTTATTTAAACTACCAATACCAGCCATATACAGTTTACAGTACATCATATGTTTATGTTCCTAAATTAATATCATTTATGACCTTCAGACGCATTATACCCCTCTTCTTTTTATACTCAGCTACTAAAATTTCCCTTTAGTTGTAAAATTCCACATAAATATTCAATACTGAGCAGATTAAAACATGATAAATCGTTTCACTAACAACCAATGCACCACGAGTGCCCCTGTCAGTCATTTTGGCCAGCCAATCACATACCGTGGAACTATGCAGTGAACTGTGGGTAATTATGTGTGGTATGGGGAGTTGTACCATGCATTTTGAATGGCTGCATTTGTAAGTAGGCCAGGGCTCACAGCCCCCAGGCTCCTAGGCAACCGGCTGCATTTAAATGCAAAGTCAAAAACTTCCCGGTGCCATGAGAACACGATTGGAGTAGCTGTCTGTGCCTCCTGGCCTCACTTATCTTGTAGGTTCCTTACTTAAGGCCTGCCCTATCCGCAGGCAGAAGGTCTGTCATTGAGCCTCCTACTCGCTTATGGTAGGGCTCTACATTCTAACCAGCCCACCAGTAAGACTTCAAGGTTTCTGCCTGAATCAGTCTGACTCCTTGATCCAGATTTCAAGACAGATTTGATGGCCAGCTAATCTTACCAGTCTGTCTCCTAGTTGCTATGTGTCCTCACCAACCAAACACACCTGCTGGACTGTGCAGCTTCCCCATTCTCCAGACCTATTTGGCTGTGCAACTTGTATATTCTGCTCTGCCCAGCTGCTCAATGCTTTCCCTGTTCTGCCCACCTGCACTGTGCATTCCCCATTCTGTCTGCTGTCTGTCTGCCCGCCCAGCTCATTTCCTTTTCTGCTAGTCAGCCCAGCACATCCTCAGCTCTCACCTGTTATCTTGCCCTCACCAGGACCTAGAAAGAGCATCCTTCAGTCTGTCATACAGTAGCGGCTATCTCCAGATCAATGCTGCATTGTAGCATATACTGTACAGTATTGTAATGCCACTAGTTGTATAGTCAATGTGTGGTATTGTCCTATGGAAGTTGTGGATTTTTTGGATGCTTATGAGTGTACCAGGATGGCTGTAGAAAGAAAACAGCATACAAAATAGTGGCTTGACATAATACCTGGAACAGGGTACTGGTGTGCACCCTATTCCACACAATATAAGTCTATTGACAAACACTCAGAGATTATCCCCCAAATTGAAAATGCCGTGAATTGAGGTGGAAGTTGTCAAACCATGTACTCTGCACTATGTTATAAATAACATACTTTTTCTCAAATGCTTGAGAAACATACTTTCTCAAGAGAAAGAGAATGAGAAAGGAAAAGCAAACCCATATGGTCTGAAAGATAAAGGGCTTCTGAACTAGAATAACTGAAGTAAAACTGATTATTGCTAAAGGTCAGGAGAAAACAACTGTGGTTGATCAGGAGTTGCAAGCTGAATGAAAAGTATTATATTTTTTGTGTATTTTTGTGTGTGTTTTGTGTGATCTATTGGGGGCACACTAGGTACTCCCAATAGGTATTTAGAAAAATAACTGAGACAGAGGCTTGACCCGCTAGCTAGTATTTTTTGGCTTATAATCTTTTTCTTTATAAAATTAAATTATACGGTTTAAACACATTCCTGGATTTTCTAATAGTTTGAATAATGTGTGCTTCACACATTGTACACATTGCAAAAGAACACATTTCATTATCATGTCAAAATCTTAGAATGTGATTAGCAGGGTATAGATCTAGTTTATTCCTTACAATTAACAGTATAGTATTTAAGCAAAAGAGCACATTATTTTTAAAGGGTAACATTTTAAATTCACAAACCATCTGTATTCTTGCATTTTACTGTAGTAACCATAATGGCACAAAAATAGAGAATACCAGAAACAGGCTGAGCAGGTTCATCAATCATTAAAAGAATCATAACCTCTAAACTGTAGAGACTTCGGCAACAATATACTTGAATGATTGGTTTAACTAGAGACATCTGAGTTTTTTGTTCTCAGGAACAGCTTTGGAGAAAAGAATAATAAAGCAGGCACACTGGGTTAAACAAATCTATATTATTGTTGACCGAACATAAACATGTCAGGTCAATTGCAAAGAATTTTAGGATTTAGCACCCAGCTGTGTATAAGTTGTGGACTAGTTCATATAGTACTGGAGATCACCTCCACCTCTAAGCTCAATTCCAACAAAAAGATATGCAGAACAAAGTTGGAGACCATCTTAACTTGTGCTAAATACGGTGCTGAGGGCTCAATTAATCTAATTGGTGAGTTAATATGTAGGCTTATTAACTATTTAAATGTTATTTATGACAAAATATACCAGATAAAATACACCAGGTAACTACTGACACAACACTTCATTACAATTTGCCATGAAACAACCAAGAACAGCGGATTTGTGTTTGAACATGTATAGTATTATTTTGTGAGCCTTTGGAATTTTAAAACAATGTTTTGCTTGCCTCTCATTTGGTCTGTGTACCACTACATTAAGAGCCATCACAGTCACTGTGCCATGTGTAGTCCTACACAAACTTGCTATCAACTGGGATGAGCTTCCTGTTCCGTCTAAAAGACTTTCCACTGTTTCACCACAGTTATAATACAGTTATAACCACGGTAATAACATCTCCAGCACCATCACAATGAGCACCGGAACCCCCTAGGGCTGTGTGCTCAGGCCACTGCTGTTCACATTGATGACTCATGACTGTACTGCCAAGCACAGTTCAAATTACATCATCATGTTTCCTGATGACACAATAGTGGTGAGCCTCATTAGCAATAACGATGAGGCACCATATAGAGAGGAGATGGAGCAACCAGTGGACTGGTGCAGAAACAACAACCTATCTCTTAATTTAAATAAAACAAAAGAGATAATCATTGACTTCAGGAGGGCCTGTGCTGATCAGTCTATATTAATTGCTCCCCTGTGGAGATAGTTAGAAGCACCAAGTTTCTTGGTGTATACATTACAGATGACTTCTCTTGGTCCCTCAATACCACCTCCCTAGCCAAGAAAGCACAGGAGCGTCTTTATTTACTGCAGAAACTGAGGAGGGCAAACCTTCCCCTGCCCTTTCTTACCACATTCTACAGAAGCACCATTGAAGGCACCTTGACCAGCTGTATCACTGTTTGGTTTGGGAATTGCAATGCTTCAGACCCAACGCAAGGCCCTGCAACTAATAATAATAATAATAATAATTACTTACACTTATATAGCGCTTTTCTGGACACTCCACTCAAAGCGCTTTACAGGTAATGGGGACTCCCCTCCACCACCACCAATGTGCAGCATCCACCTGGATGATGCGACGGCAGCCATAGTGCGCCAGAACGCTCACCACACATCAGCTATCAGTGGGGAGGAGAGCAGAGTAATGTAGCCAATTCATAGAGGGGGATTATTAGGAGGCCATGATTAGTAAGGGCCAATTGGAAATTCCTAATAACTAATTATGGAAACAGCTGAAAACATCATTGGAGGCTCCCCCCCCTTTCATTTCTGCCATCTATCACAAACGCTGCATACACAGGGCCTCCACTAGTGTAGTGGACCCCTCCCGTAAACTCTTTGCCCTCCTAGCATCAGGAAAAAGATATCGCAGTATACGGGCTAGCTCCACCAGACTCTGTAACAGCTTTTTACTGCAGACTGTCAGGCTCCTCAACTCCTATTGCAGAAAGATGTCCAAAATGAAAATTATCCTGAAACTAGGACCACACCTTCCCCCTTCTTTCAACAACAGGCTCGTTTCCTTCTAATCCTCTCTATTCAGCCAGCAGCCATATCACCCTGCAACTCACAACTGGCAACCCACTGAAGCTAAGCAGGTGTGAGCCTGGTCAGTACCTGGATGGGAGACCTCCTGGGAAAAACTAAGGTTGCTGCTGGAAGAGGTGTTAGTGGGGCCAGCAGGGGGCGCTCACCCTGTGGTCCTCGTGGGTCCTAATGCCCCAGTATAGTGATGGGGACACTATACTGTAAACAGGTGCCGTCCTTCGGATGAGACGTAAAACCGAGGTCCTGACTCTCTGTGGTCATTAAAAATCCCAGGGCGTTTCTCGAAAAGAGTAGGGGTGTAACCCCGGCGTCCTGGCCAAATTTCCCATTGGCCTTAACCAATCATGGCCTCCTAATAATCCCCATCTATGAATTGGCTTCATTACTCTCTGCTCTCCTCCCCACTAATAGCTGATGTGTGGTGAGCGTTCTGGTGCACTATGGCTGCCGTTGCATCATCCAGGTGGATGCTGCACATTGGTGGTGGTGGAGGGGAGACCCCATTACCTGTAAAGCGCTTTGAGTGGAGTGTCCAGAAAAAGCGCTATATAAGTGTAAGCAATTATTATTATTATTATTATTCATTTGCAGGTTTTGACATCACACCTCTCTTCACCTCTCTCGACTTTGCACCACACTGCCTACCCCCTGCTCACAACCAAAGAAGGCTCCACAGCTGAAATGTTGTATTTCTTTTCACCGTGGAATAAACCTTTTTTGTTCCTTTGCAGCCTATGCATGCTGATGTGGCTTCCTACATGAACCTGTAACCCATTCCACACACACACCCTTGTTCCCACATGCTTGCATTTCACTCATTCTCACATACTGTATCCATGCGCACCCGCTTTCACAAACACTCACACCGTAAGTGATTAGGTGATCAAACCAAGGTACAGTAAATTTTACCCAGGAAACCCCAAGTTCCCTAAAGGCACAGAATAGCACACTCTCTCTCACAATGTTCAAATAGTTAGCTCCAGTCAGGTTTTGTTTGGATGATCAAGATGGCACAAGCTTCAAGTTCCAACTCTTCTCTTCTCTCTAGTCTTCTCCTCTTTTTCTTTCTTGTTGTACTCCTTCCTTCTTCACCCCTATCCTTTCTCTTGTTGTTGTCTCCTTCTTGTTGTTGTTGTCTCTCTGCACTCTTAATGTGATCTTATATTGTGTGTTTCTGTACAGCTAGTTGACAATCATTAACCCAAAACATATTTAGGTATATCAAGGTAAACTTTACAATGGTTTCAGATCAAGGCAGCCCACATGTCAACAAACATCTTCTTTGCTTTGAAGCTAGAAGTGTTTACCCTGCCACGTGTCACCAACTTTATCCAAAATCTAAGAGACACTTCTCAGTCACCTAAAGCTGTAACAATATGCTGTGCCCTTGACAAAAACTATGATAACACAAATTGTTCAAGGCTGCATCTAATATTACCTTAGACATACAATAGTTGTGTCTCAGGGGGGAGTGGGAGAACACATATTGGTATTTCTTTTTCTGATCTTCAAGGGCCTTTAAGGATTGTCTTACACAGGCAAACAGAAATATTTAAAGGAATAAGTAAAGGTTTTGATTTCAAGCTGAAAAGTAGAATAAAGTGCAGGAAGGCCTCATTTACAAACTCAATCTTATGTTCTCACATATACTATTACTTATTTTTTATCTACAAGCAAATGGCTGTTTATTCTCCTTCAATTATCTGGCATACTGTACATTATTTTACATAGAGATTGCTTAGCCAATTCATTCTGATACTGTAATAGGACTCCTAATTCCAGTGACATTTGTCACCTACCTCAAGTAAAAGTCCCTCTGTCAATGATTTATTTGTGCATTTCAATATTTATGGTACACTATAATTGTGTGACCAAGGAAAGTGATTTAAGTGCTTTTAATGTTAAGTGAAGCACAACTGTGAATACTTAAGCAGAATCTAAAAGCAGGAAGGTGTGTGTTTTACATGAGACAAGTATTGACCAGCAGCCATATCACCCTGCAACTCACAACTGGCAACCCACTGAAGCAAAGCGGGTGTGAGCCTTGTCAGTACCTGGATGGGAGACCTCCTGGGAAAAACCAAGGTTACTGCTGGAAGAAGTGTTAGTGGGGCCAGCAGGGGGCGCTCTCCCTGCGGTCCTTGTGGGTCCTAATGCCCCAGTATAGTGACAGGGACACTATACTGTAAACAGGTGCTGTCTTTCGGATGAGATGTAAAACCGAGGTCCTGACTCTCTGTGGTCATTAAAAATCCCAGGGCGTTTCTCGAAAAAGAGTAGGGGTGTAACCCCAGCATCCTGGCCAAATTTCCCATTGGCCCTTACCAATCATGTCCTCCTAATAATCCCCATCTATGAATTGGCTTCATTACTCTGCTCTCCTCCCCACTGATAGCTGATGTGGGGTGAGATTGTAGTCCCTACCCTTAAGGGCACTCTGGCTCTTTCACTTCAGAATTGATTTTGTGCACCTGCCCCCTGTTCCAGCCTCCTATTCAGACCACCTTAAAAACCAGATGCTCACTTTGTTCTGGGCTCTGCTTTGGTTCCCGTACCACCCGAGTCCGGGACCTGTAGCATCTGGACCCATTACCCCCCTTTTCCCCCGGACCCTCCACGGGATCCCACTCAGTATTTAATCCCATTTGTCTTCGTCTCTGATGGACCGCCCTGCTCAGGACATTTGCCACATCTTGGATTTCCCTTTGGACTCCCTTTTGGACAGTTTGCCTTGGATTCACCCCCCAGAGCACCTGTGCACCATGGACACACCCCCCGTTTTCATTCCTGACTCCCGCATGCTTTTCCCCCCCGTGTTTTCCTCACTCTACCCTGGATTGTGTCGTCCAGAAAGAACACCTCCGTTACAGTACCAACCTGGAATGCTCTGGCACTATATTTGTTTGGATCATTTATGAAGTATTTTAATGTCATTGGAAATCAAGTGGGATCAGTTAATAGGCAGACTTTCAAAAACCTGTGCAGCTGCCTGGGCCAACAGTGAGTGAATGCATGTTTGAGTGTGAACAGCTGTCAGGGTATAGGCTATCTAAAAAGGTTAAAATGCTATGTTTAGTAAGATTAGCTATTTGTATGAAGTCTCATTTTCAGAAAAGAACAAGACAAGGTCTTTTAAGGGGATCAACCAGTTAAGGTCCTGTGGTCCAGACATTACAGGTCAGCACTGGGCCGTGGGATTAGGCTTCTGTGACTGGGATTGTCTAAGTAATGGTGCACAACTAGATGGATGCTGTCAGGACCATGTTGCTTGACTTGAGTCAGTCAGGATTTCTTCCACTACAGCATGTCCTATGTACTATTAAGTGCTTGCATTGGCATCAGTGAGGAATGCGTCACTACTCAAAATAATGTTTTCTGTCCTGTATGGCATTGTGAAGTAAATTATTGATGTCAGTGATACAATATGTGAGCATAATGCAAGAGTGTTACAGGTCCTCATTACAGTACAGGGGTTGTAGAATTTAGCCAAGACAAGCGGTGAGCAGATAAATACAGAACAGAACTTTTGATTCCAAATGTATAAAGGCTAAAAATCAAAAGACATTTAACTTAACTGTAACAGACATAGTTAATATGAACATATAGTTAAAGTTTGAGTTCCACAGTTTAATGTAACAAAATCTCCTTATAATATCTAAATACAAATAACAAATGGAAAATATGGGCTTGGAAGAGCAATGACAGCAGTGTTGTGGGAGTGTGTTAAAGAGCTTGTTTCTCACTACAGATGAGCAGGTCCTGCAGAATAATCCTATGGTCATCTACCACTACAGAATATGCTGCCCTGACTCCATTCCTCTGTGGACAAGATTACTATTTACTGTTTTTTCAGCACAGTCCTCTAAATGAGTCATCCTACTTCCTACATTTGATTAAGTAAGTAAGGTTTCTTGTATTGTTTTGTATATACATTACACTAGAAATACTATGTTATATCATAATATTATACTGTAACAAAAGTCATTTAACATGAAGAATGGTTTATATATGCATATATTGTATAGTTACTGAATATCTTATAAAGAACTTATAGTTACTATAGCTGCAGGATGTTCTGCTCCTCTTCCCATACAGCTGATGAAAGATGACCAATTGCAATTGGCATAAACACCATATGACATTATGGATTACAGGTGTCAAACAGAAATGTCCAATGGCAAATCTAGGTAAGACCTTACAAACAAAGCAGCTGGAATGTAAAGAGAAGGTGCTCTTTAATTGACAGAGCAAGGCAAATAGGCAAACCTCCAAATCAAAAGCCTAAGATCCTGTTTGAGCTTCTAACTTAACGTTTCCATGAATTGACTATATACAGTAAGTAGACTAGCAACATAAGTTCTTACTGGCTGCATAAGTGTTTGACCCTTCCACAATGTCTGATATATCTTCCTGTGTTACTGTTTGCATTACAGTGTTTCTTAAGCCTCTCCATGTTGAAGGGAAGTCAGATACAAGACAAAAAACTGAGTCAAGGCTGAGACTCCAACCTCTACTAGTCATAACATCATGAGAACAAGTCATCCAAAAAATGAAAGATAAAGGGAAACTTGCACATGAGGGAAGGTCCAGCAATTGGCATGTGAAACTGATAAAGCACCACTCAATTGTCAAACCTGCTTACTTTTCTAAATACTGTATACAGAATATTATTTACATGTTTAAATAGCTATTAATGTAAAACCTGAAACTTGTATTTTCAATGTGTACCAGCATATGTAATGTGAATTTAAAGGATAAATGTACTGGATAAGGTACTTGTAGTGATTCATAGCCGTTTCAGGGACGCCAAATATGTAATGTTAGTGGCTCTCTGAAGGCACCAGTTCTGTAGGGTTTGGGCATTTACTGAGACAATTATTAATTGTAGCAGTAAATCACAAAGTTGATTCTTTTGATGGCTTTAGAGTCCAACCATGCGACATAACTCAAACAACGCACACACACAGGTACTAATACACGAGGATACATTTATTAATACATAGAATATGCATATAAACCTAACAGATCTTATCGAGAGGGTTATCAGAATACAAAAGATATATTCGGTCAGTTACAAAGAGTTACACATATCAAGAGGACAAACGTTCAGTATATCATTCATTAAGACCGTTTCGTAAAGTGAACTTGGTTACAACTTCTACAGCTGTGGTTGTTGTATTTCGTAATGGACAGTTCTATGAAACTTTTACAGCTCTGTAATCAAGAAATTACTACAATTTTTTAGAGGTTTGAACATACTGTAGGTGTGTATTAAAATATACACATTAAAAATAAACAAAATATAGAAACTGCTCTCTTCTCCTTACTCCACTAACTTAAAACTGCCTCCAAATTGTCTGTCCTAATACTTCTCAATCTCTCTGCCACCTTTGACACTATGGATCACTGTTCTCTCGTGTCATCTCTTACCCATAACCTTACTTACTCTTACTCATAACCTTGCGAAATGCGGCACAGCTCACATCTGGTTCTCCTCTGCATTTGCAGGTTATACATACCAAGTGTCCTGGCAAGGCTCACTCTATTCTCCTTGCTCTCTTCACTGGTGTCCCTCTTTCTCCGACCTTACTCTTCATTCTTCATCTGCTCCCTGGTTCCTCTCATTTCTTACTACATGTTTTCATAATATTTTTATATAATAAATCCCTCACCCCTCTCTTTCCTGTTTGCAGCACATTCTTCTAGTCCACACCCACATGCTCCCCCACCTAGAATATTGTAACTTCTTAATCAGCATCATTGCTAAAATTACCCAATCCAGTGTAACTCGCTGTTGTTTAACACATACTACATCAGACAAAATCTAAACTGAGATGTACAAAGAATTTCCCAAAGTTTTAAGGGAAATACAAATCTGCCTCCATCTGCTTACAGTAGCTATCTTTCTTATTAAATATCTAAACTCTGTCTTTAACTTTAAGTCACAATGTCTTCCGAGCACACAATTCACTGCAGACATTTGAACTCTACAGATAAATGTTTTTGAACATCTGCAACTATTACAATGCTTTACTAGCAGCTTAAATTGTTGAAAGTGAAATAAATTACAAATGGCAAAAAGAATGCCTTTGTAAGAAAACCGGCTCAGGGACGCCAAATATGTAAATGTAGTGGCTCTCTGAAGGCACCAGTTCTGTAGGGTTTGGGCATTTACTGAGACAATTATTAATTGTAGCAGTAAATCACAAAGTTGATTCTTTTGATGGCTTTAGAATCCAACCATGCGACATAACTCAAACAACGCACACACACAGGTACTAATACACGAGGATACATTTATTAATACATAGAATATGCATGTAAACCTAACAGATCTTATCGAGAGGGTTATCGGAATACAAAAGATATATTCAGTCTGTTACAAAGTGTTACACATATCAAGAGGACATACGTTCAGTATATCATTCATTTAGACCGTTTCATAAATGAACTTGGTTATAACTTCTACATTAGATACTCAAACAAGTACATAACTCTTAGGAATTAAATTAATATCAACTGGTTTGGATAACAATTGAATTCTCGAGCTGTAATGCATTGAAGTTGAATACTCATCCAATCTCTGGGGATTCAGATCTCCTGCGGGCACAAAGAAACAGTTGCAGGCTGTTGCTGTCCAATCCGCGCTCTCTGGCTCGGTGCCAGGCTGTGCTGTGCGGTTTACGACGGTGCGCTGCTGATGCTCACTGACCGGCTAGTTAGTGTTGGCTTTAACTAGCAAAGTTTGAGCACAGGAGAAAAGGTGACTGTGGGTCCCAGCAAGTCAGGAAGAGGACCGGTTCATTCCTGATGAAGAGCTAGTTCTGAATAGTGATTCAGCTGTCCACAGTTCCGACCTGTTCACGAGGCCTGCTGCTGGTTACTCTCTGGCAACCTCCACTCTAGACTCTTAGAACAAAGGAAAGTTCTGGCACTCGGACACACTGGCCGTTCCGTGGTTGTCCGGGCTGAGTCTCAGGATGGTCAGGAGGCGTGCTGCGAGAATGTCCTGCCCTTGGGAGCCTTCTGCTCCTGGGCCATCCTGCCCTGGAATTCTCCTTTGAATTCCCTTTAGAAAAGTCCACAGAATTCTCCTGAATCCTCCCGTCTGAATCTCCTCTGAATCTCTCAGGCTCTCTGTGTTGCCTGTTTTTACCTGGAGGAACTTCAGCTCGTTGATTGGCTGAAAGTTCCATGGGCATCAGAGTCCCACGTGGGTTACTCGGCCCTACCAGTCCCTGATTGGTTGATCAAGGTGAGATATGAGTCACTTACTCCTGACACTTAGTAATGCAGTCCAGATGTCCAACTGGCACTCCCTAGACAGATAGGCGCCAATGGATGACCATTGATCATGATAGCCAGGCTTAGCTAAGTGCATCCCCCTTTGGGAGCTGTCCTTATCAAAAGAAAACATCTTAAATCAGCCTGCATGAATAGTTTCTCTGTGGCTGCACCACAGAGATGAACAGAGATATGGGGCCTAATTTGGGAAAGCTCAGAAACACTTAATTCTTTCTTATTAATAAGCCTCGCCGCTACACCTTGCACTCAGTGCCTCAGAATATAAAAGTCCTGTAAAAGATCACTAAGACAAGCAGTTCATTAAGATGAGATAATTAAGACCCAGCTGCATTTCAGTCAAATGAAATGCTGGTGGAAAACATAAGATTGTGATTTACAGTATCATTAAATGAAAGAACAGAATCTATGTGAAAGAAAAGTATAACAGTTAAACACTAAGGGAATTGATTAAATAAACAAGCAATTAAAAATAAATGATTCAAGTACTTCTCAGAAAATTCTCAGAGCAAAAGATAGAAAAAAAGAAACATTCCGTTGAAGTTTTAATTCTCCAGAACAGGACAGAAAAATGCCAGCATAGCGACAATGCTAACAGCAGAGATTCAAGGTAGGGAAGCTACTGTACACTAATGTTCTCACAATGGAGAGCTTATAATATAAAGAACAGTGAGAACTGCAAATAGCAAGCAATTTGAAATAAAGCCATTATTTAGCATTGTGTGGAAAGATGATTATATTGTTTGTACAAGGGCATTGATTTTTTTCTTTTTAAAACAAATGATGATGATGATGTTATCTGGTCAGTCGGATCCGACTCTCGGCGATTCTATAGGCCATCTCTCGCCACACTTTCCAGTCTTGGACTTTCCCTTTCAGCTGTTCTATGCCTAAGCCAGTGTCTGTTTTGATGGCGTCGAGCAACCGCGTTCTTTGGCGGCCTCGTCTTCTTGTTCCACCGACCATTCCAAGCATCATTGCTTTCTCCAATGAATCTGATCGCATCACGTGACCGAAATAAGTGAGCCGGAGTCTGGTGAGCTTTCCCTCAAGCGAAATTTCAGGCTTGATGCGTTCCAGAACCTCTTTATTGATGACCCTTGCTGTCCATGGTATCTGTAACATCACATTACAGCCTAACGCAATTTGTCACCTGATTTCAGGGCCGCAGTCTCCAGTTCGGTCGATCATGGATCCCAGGAAGCAGAAAACCTTGACGCATTCAATCTCTTCACTATTGATGGTTATTTTGACTGCTCCATTTCCAGCTGTTGTCAAGATCTTCATCTTTTTGATGTTGAGGTGGAGACCCATCTTTTCACTTTCCTTTTTGATTCTTAAAATGAGGTATTTCAGGCCATCTTCTGTTTCCGCCAGTAATGTATCATCAGCATAGCGGAGATTATTAATATTTCTGTCTCCAATCGTCACACCGATTTCCGATTCTTCCAGATCTAATTTCCTCATGATCATTTCTGCATAAAGATTGAAAAGAAAAGGGGACAGAATACAGCCTTGTCGCACACCTTTGTTGATTTTGAACCATTCAGTGTCTCCATGTTGTGTTCGAACAGTTGCTTCTTGATCTTTATAAAAGGATCTTATCAGCTGGATCAAGTGTGCTGGCACACCCAGTTCTTGCAGGGCCTTCCATAGCTTATCGTGTTCGATGCAGTTGAATGCCTTACTGTAGTCGATGAAGCAAATGTAGATGTTTTTCTGATGTTCATGACATTTCTCCATACTCCACCGCAGATTTGTGATATGGTCACAGGTACCACGACCTCGTTTGAACCCAGCTTGCGAGTCAGGTAGTTCTGCTTCAATGATTGGGCGCAGACGCTGCTGTATGATCTTCAGAATGACTTTGCTCGCTTGAGGAATCAGGGCTATTGTACGGTAGTTGCAACAGTCCCTTGCGTCACCTTTCTTAGGCAGTGGGATGAATACTGATCTCTTCCAATCCTTTGGCCACCTGCTAGTTTCCCAGATCTTCTGGCAGATTGCTTTGATAGCCACTGGTGGAACAGGCCTCAACATTTCTGCTGGGATGCAGTCAATACCAGGTGCCTTGTTGTTTGGTAACTGCTTCAGCGCCCATACGACTTCCTCATCCAGGATAGCTTGCTCCATTTTCACTGGGTTGTCGTGGGGTTGCTCAGGGTCGCTAGTGCTTGCATACAACTCTTCCGTGTATTCTCTCCATCTGCTTCTGATGCATTGCTGGCCAGTCAGGACCTTCCCGTTCTTGTCTTTGATTGCTCCTTTGCGGGCAGTGAAAGAAGTTAGAATTTTTTTGACCTGCGCAAAGAGATTTCTGGTGTGACCTTTTCGACACTCCTCCTCCATTTGCTTGCATCGCTGATCCCAGTATGCTTCTTTGTCCTTCCTTGCTGCCTTTTGAAATTCCGCATTTAGCCTCCTAGCTTCGTCTCGGTCCCCAACGGCTTTTGCTGCTCTTTTTTGATCGGTGATTTTGATGGTTTCTGCCGACAGCCACTAGCTTCTTTTCTCTAATTTCTTGTATGGTATATGTTCCTGTGCTGTTTTGATAATCGTGGATTGGAATTCCTGCCACAATTCGTCCGGCTGTTTGTCTTCATTGCCAAGCAGTTTGAATCTGTTCTTCACTGGGACTGCGTTTGAAACAGGTACCTTGGAGACATCAAAATTGTTTGATGGAGCATTCTTTTTGATGTTGCAGAATTTCACCTTGATGGTGGCTACAAGCAGTTCGTGGTCAGAACCTCAGTCAGCACCAGGGAAAGTTTTGATGGTGAGGACTGAAATTTTCCAGCGTTGACTGCAAAGAATGTAATCTATCTGATCGCGATGCTGTCCATTGGGGGCTGTCCAGGTGTACAGACGGTGTTTCGGTTGCATGAACCATGTATTTGAGACCCTGAGATGGTTTTCATGGCAGAATTGGACCAAACGATCACCAGCTTTGTTCCTTTTGCCCAATCCACACCGGCCTATGATGTTCGCCTCTTCCTGACTGCCGACCTTCGCGTTGAAATCGCCCATGATATAAATGATATCCTTTTTGGGCACTTGTTCCTGTGCTTCCTCGATTTTGGCATAAAATTGTTCTCTTTCATCTTCTGGAGCATCTGTTGTTGGAGCATAGACTTGTAAAACCGAGACGTTTAGCGGTTTTCCACGGATACAGATGGCCATTATGTGGTCGCTGATGGTGGTGTAGCTCTTACCTGCATGGGCTATGTTCTTGTGTGCTATGAGAGCCACTCCATTTCTTCTAAGTTCTTGATGCCCTGAATAATACACTGAAAAGTCGTCCAATTTGAAGTGGCCGTTATC
Source organism: Lepisosteus platostomus (assembly GCF_059453375.1). Classification (NCBI taxonomy): domain Eukaryota; kingdom Metazoa; phylum Chordata; class Actinopteri; order Semionotiformes; family Lepisosteidae; genus Lepisosteus; species Lepisosteus platostomus. Next base: position 22,349,876 of record NC_142617.1, read on the forward strand.
TTTCCAGTGTAATTCACTAATACCAAGCAAATCTATGTTGAGTCTTATTATTTCTCGCTTGATGATGTCCAGTTTCCCTTGACTCATTTTGCGGACGTTCCATGTTGAGATCTTGTGCGTTTTTATGCAGCGCAGATTCTTCCTTTCATCGCAGGCAGCATCAGCATCTGGGCTTCCCGAAGGATTTCCCCCATTTGCGTCATAAAATCCCGGATTACTCGCAAATGATCCTTGCTCTTCCCCAGTCGCCTTTTGGGAACCTGCTGGCCTGGGGGGTCTACCATTAGGTACCATATTTGAAACATGTGAGAGATTTTCCATGAATTTTCATGGAGATGGTTTTCTTGGGTAGGTCGCCAGGTCTTTCCCCAACCCTCCCCATTTGTCCAGGCTTGGGACCGGCATACAGGAGTAACCCTGCATGGCTGGGTTTTAAATCAAAACAAAATGCCAATTATGATTGTTCATTTGTCCCTAAATTAAAATAGCCAAATCACCTGTGCTTGCTGACATCTTTGTATTGTACTTGGCAAGTTTTGGCAAAGTTTATAAATCTTCTTGTCAGGTTCTTTAACCTCTTTTTGTTAGACACTGTTCTTTTCATTGCTCTTCAAATGTTTTCCCAGAACAGAATTGTTGCATTGTACGTTGGTGACCAAACCTGAGCACAGTAGTATAATTTGGCACTAATGCATTGTTATAACATTATAGTCTCAATAATAAAATCTAATTTGTCAACCTCTGTGGTTCTTTGAGATTGTCCAGGGAAACAGAGGGACAGTTTCACCACAAACCTTACTATATTAACAATCAACATAATTACATGGTGGACTTTGTCTGGCACTTTGTACAATGGGCTGACCATAGGCTGACCTGCAGTTATGTGCTTAGCTGACACTCTTATTCATTGCAACTCATACAGTATAAACAGTATAGAAATTTTACCTGTGCTGGCAGAAGACCAGTGCAAGCTCTGTATCAAACAAAACCGTAAGGTCCAGAACAGTACACAGATAATGTGAATATCAAGAAGCAGTAAGGATCATTTGGTGGTCTGTATTGCATGTGTCCAGTGAAGAAGAACAATTTGTGCAACCGAGAGCTAAGAGACCAGAGATGTCTGAAAAAAAAATCTGTGAGTAGTTCATTCCACCATTGAGTGGTAAAGGCAGATCAGCACTCTGAACACTGGAACATGGAAAAGAAGTACAGAAAGTATGGCTGTACAGTAATAATCAAAAGGGCAAGAGGTAAGGTATGGAAAGAAAAGAGACTGAAAATAGGTTGCACCAGAGAAAGACCAGCTAGGAAAGAGAAGTTACATTGTTCTTGATGGGAAGCTGAGAGAATACAAGGTCATGGGCTTAGAGGAAGGGACAATTTAAGTGAATATTTTTCAATAAAAGGCAGCAGAAGGTCGTCTGAGAATAAATGTACTGAAAGAGGGGTGAGGTGAGAGAAAGATGAGGATCAATACAGAGGTTATTTGCAGAGGAGGGGGGATAGGTTGGTGGAGTGAAGAGAAAAAGAAGGGAAAAAATGATGTAAGACTCTGAGAGGCTTGGTGGGAGTGAATCACGAAGGAAATGATCTGGTGGGAGATCTGAATATCGGAGAAAGGAAAATAGGAATGTTTTACCATCATTAGCATAAAAAGGTATTGCAAAACCATAATCAGAAATCAGTGGAAATAGTAGAGAATGAAGGGTAAGGTAGGCGACCCAGGATAGAGCCATGGTGGGCATTAATGATGAGAGTAAGGATTGGGAGTGAGCCTTGCCTGGGGACTTGGTATAATATATGTAATCTGCAAAGGCAGAAGAGGACCAGACGTGAGCTCTGCCACATATCCCAGGGTCAGTGAGAGTTGACAGGAGAAAAGAGTAATCCATAGTTTCAAAGGTAGCAGAGAGATTGAGAAGGATTAAGACTGAAGACAAGAAGGCAGTGTGAGCTGAGTGGAGTGGAGGGCCTTCACAGTTGAGTACACTGAGCAAAAGCCAGTCTACAGACAGTCAAGGAGCACTTAGTATTTTATAAAATTAGGTGTTAAACATAATCGTACACTGCCAAAGATTCAGTTTAAACTGTGGGTCCTTGTTTCTCAGATAATTATCCTTCAACCTACCAATCCTATAGTTTTTTACACTTTTAGGATTATAATAATCACATGCTTTTTATTAAAATTTGTGGTATTCACTGAATAGTACAATTCTGTTATCTATTAAGGTCTTTCTGAAGCACTATACAGCACTTGACAAAAATTACCCATCTATCAGTAGCAACAAATGCATGTTCTTCATTATAATGTTCTGAAATTAGTTCTACACATAATAAAACATTTGTGCCAAGAGCTCACACTGACCTCAAACCATAAGTTGAGTTTGGATTCCTTTTGAAGCCTCACAGTGTGCTAGAGATACATACACAGGCTGATCTATTTAGCTCGAAGGTGTTACAGTATATACTCACCATTTGATAGAGCATATAGAGGCTAGTGATCCTTATTTCTCAGTTAATAGCTTCTTGTATAGGAAGTTAATTCTTCAGTGGAATTAAATTATATACCATGTCCAAACAAATTAATGTCAAGCAACAACCAGGTGCGTTTCAGGCAGTCTGAGGGCATTACCAATCCATCTCAGGGCTTTTCTATTACATGCACAATTCTTCTGCAGGGGTAATATTATGTGGTCACACCCCAGTTTCATTTTAAAACTCATCTGAGTGGAGAAAATGGGGGAAAGTAGTATCGCAGCATTATTATAGAATAGATTAATGTGCAATTTGTATTGATATATTGAGAGACTTTTTTCCATGCGTGAAAGCCAGCCTTTTAAATTTAAGCACTCAGAATTGTGATAGTAATACAATGTAGCATCTAGTCCAATTTATTTATGGCTCCATATTTAGAAACATGTTTTCAGTTTTAGATTTTTCTCAGAATTTAGATTTTCCCTGTTTTATGAAAACACTTTGAAATAATTAACATTATGGAAAGGAAATTTTACTGAACCTTTTCAGAAATCCTTTCTATATAAGAAAAGCCAGGCCAAGGAGAGAAAAGAGATTCCAATTTTCCAGACCTGTAAGCAGAAGTGTTTTGAGGATGATTATCATCAGACAAACTCAGAGGAGATACCTCAGCCCCTTCTTGGTAGACACTTCCAGAATCCTTAGATTGTAGATACTTCTTAAAAGAAACTAAGTTTTTAATTAATTTAGTTAATGAAACATCTTACTGTTAATGTACAAACAATACAGAAATGCCTGCGTTTGAGAAATAGTACTCCAGAAATTGTTGCAAGCCCTGCTAGAATCTTAGAATTTACATCAGACCTAGATGTCTGAAAACAAAAATTTTGCCAGATTTCTAGATGATTAAAAACTTTGGGATTTTAAATATATTATTGTAGTTCTGGGAATAAAAAAATATAAAGAAGAGAGTGACATAAGATGAAAATACATGAAAATTAAATCCCACATCCAAGGAAAATTAAATAAAATATATGTTAAGCAGATTAAAAGAAAGCAAGCAATTAATAAAATGCACATTGAAGAGACACCTTGTTAATGGCCTTTTGTTGACAAGATGGGGAATGTCGTGGAATTTTATCAAAGAAGAGCCAGGAGAGGTATTCTCATTCACTCAGTAAGGTCTTTATTCATATTGCAATATGGGAAAAAGCCATCACCCGTCTGTGCAGAGAAGTGAAAGCCGATTCAAAAGCAAGCAGGGAGAGCCCTTGTTTTATAGCTTTTTTAAGCTGATGCAACACTTCAAGGACAGGCAAAGCAGTAATTTTCCATTACTTATAGGTTTCTGCTTTAAGCAAAGAAGAGCAGTTATTCAAATAGTTTCTCATAATCCCTTCTTCAAGCAGCACAGATAAACTTTATTAAAACATCCCGTGCCCTTGACGAGCTGGGTGCTATCACACTTTGTTCTAAGTATCCAGCTGCTTCTGCAGCACAGCTCTGTCCGTAAACAACATTTTTAGGATAAAACACTTTTTCTCAGTAACTTTCCATTACAGGAACCAATTAAAAAGCCAACAGAATGTCTAGTTAAATAAATAAAAAAATTAAAATGTCAAAAACACTGAATCATTATCATGAGAGTTCATGCTGAACCCTGGATGTTCAGTAAACATGCTGAGTTCAATATTCTAGCACAAATCAGCAGAGGATGTTCTGCCAAGTTCTGGTCACCACATATAAAAAACTGGCTGTGGGCTCTAAAGAGAATACAAGTCAGGACAACCCAAATAAATCTCTCACTGAAATGCATATCCAGCAAGGGCCAAATAGGAGACATCTTTGACATGGAAAAAACAACAAGGAGACATTCAATTAAAACATATGGCATCCTGAAAACTAAAGTCAAACCACTTCTTTAGTCTCAGCATGATACAGACTAAATGAAGGCTTGTTCCTGGGGTCTATCATGGAACAGCACAATTACTGTTCGCACACATCCAAATCAGAAACCGTGGATAAATGGTAAGATACGCGCCAAACTGAAAGCTAGGACAGCTGCTTTCAATTCTGGCGATATGGGTAAATACAAAAAATCCAGATACGACCTCAGGAAAGCCTCCTCAGGTGGTGAAGGTGGGCACAAACATATCCTCTACCCTGACTCTAAACACTGGAGCCCCCCAAGGCTGCGTGCTTAGTCCTGTCCTCTACTCCTTATTTACACATGACTGTCACCAGGCATAACTCAAACTCCATCATCAAGTTTGCGGACGATACAACAATCATTGGCCTGATCACAGATGGTAAGGAGTCTGCATACAGGGAGGAGGTTGAAACCCTGGCAGTATGGTGCCAGGAGAACAACCTCTCTCTGAACATCAGTAAGACTAAGGAGATGATTGTGGACTATAGGAAACATCAGGGTGGAGACAACACACCTATTCACATCAATGGGACTGCAATGGAGAGGGTCAGCAGCTTTAAGTTCCTGGGAGTTAACATCTCAGAGGATTTAACCTGGACCCACCACACCAACACCATGGTCAAGACAGCACGGCAGCGCCTGTTCTTTCTCCACAGGCTAAAGAAGTTCGGCATGCCATCACATATCCAGGCCAACTTCTACAGGTGCGCTATTGAGAGCATCCTGACTGGTTGCATCACTGCCTGGTATGGGAGCTGCTCTGCACGGGATCGCAAAGTATTGCAGAGGGTGGTGAAGTCAGCGCAGCTTATCACCAGCTGTGAGCTACCAAGCATCCAGGAGATCTACTCAGCTAGATGTCTGAAGAAGGCCAGGTCCATTCTCAAGGACCCCAGTCATCCCAGTCACAAACTGTTTTCCCTCCTACCGTTCGGTAAACGGTACCAAAGCATTTTGGTACCAAGTCCAACAGACTACGGAACAGCTTCTACCTCCAGGCAATAAGACTTCTAAAAAGCCAACCTGAAGCTCCTTAGCAAATCACCTTTAATGGCTACATGGACACACAATTCTCACTATATCCAGCATAACTGCACTACATGTATATATTGCATACACCACGGACACATAACAGCTCTACTCACATTGAGTTTTATTCAATTTCAAAAATGTAACCTCAATTTTGTGATTTTGGGGTTTTTGTGAATTTTTGTGATTTTTTGTGATTCTTGTAATTTTTGTGAGCTCGCAGAAAAAGACATTTCATTGCCAGCAACTACTGCTGCATGCTGTATTGTTGTGTATTTGATAAATAAACTTTGATTTGATTTGATTGATTTTTGATTTGACAAACTGTTTCAGAATCCCTACAAGAAAAACTCTTCTTTAATATTCTTTTATGTGTTTGTACCTGGATAGATATTGAAATCAGACAATCTGTCACAGTGTACATAACTAAACAACATAACATAACATAACATAACAATCTATGAATTGGCTTCATTACTCTACTCTCCTTCCAACTGATAGCTGATGTGTGCTGAGCGTTCTGGTGCATTATGGCTGCCATCGCATAATCCAGGTGGATGCTGCACATTCTTGGTGGTAGAGAGGAGTCCCCATTACCTGTAAAGCACTTTGAGTGGAGTGTCCAGAAAAGCGTTATATAAGTGTAAGCAATTATTAACAGATATAGAATAATTATATTGCATATGGAATAAATGTTTAGATTATGTTAGGTATTTCCTAACTAATGAGTTCTTTAATGACAATCATAAGAAAACAAAATGTTTAGCAATGGCATATTTTTTAAACTTACATCCACAACTGTAGAAAGTGTATATAAGTTATCTGTTAGTTTGAAGTCTAATTCTGAATGTTTGGGTTTTGACAAAACTCTGCTGTCCAGCAGGTGCTGCCAACCTCCTGCATGATAAAAACTGAAAAAACAATGTCAGATGGATCCTTCATTTGCTTGGTAATTACTCCTAAAAATGCAGAGAATACTAGGTAAATAAAACTAATGAACAGTAACTAGCAAATTTGCAATCAGTAATGCAGGTGTAATGAAAGTTGAATTATTTTTCTCTTTGTGGGTTAAACATTTAAAAAAGTTAATGAACTAATTTAGCTAAACCTTAAACAAGAACATATTGTAGCGCTCTCAGGTTCACATGGGTATACACCTTCGCCACTGCCGCCTCAGGTCAGCCCCCAACCGGTGGGGACTTGAACCAGGGACCCCAGCATCACTCAACAGGGACCCAGCCAGTTGAGCTAAAGTGAGATCTCCCTTCATTCCAGTGGCTGAGGTCCCTGCTATTCACAGGGAAGGGCAGTGACATCACCATGCTGGTAAGCCAACTCGCACAACCTGTAATGTCGTCCGTGTGCGTTACACTCTCCACTGCTTAATTCGCCGTCCTTGGCAAAGGACTATTCCACCCCACTCTGACACCAATGTAGTGCTCTCGGGTTCACGTGGGTATGCACCCTCGCCACTGCCACCTCAGGTCAGCCCCCAACTGCTGGGGACTCAAACCTGGGCCTCTAGTATCACTCAACAGGGACCCACCCAGTTGAGCTAAAGGGAGATCTCCCCTCACAGGGAAGGGTGGTGACGTCACCGCGCGTGTAAGCCGGCTCACACAACCTGTTATGTCAGCCGTAGTCGTTACAATATAAACATGCTACACATAGTCACTGGAATGGAAATTTTTGCTCTTTTCAAAAATTTAATTAGCTTCACAAAGGCATAATTTGTGACCCCTAATGCTGAATATAAATGATGGCACCAAACTAAGCTTGGATATATTTGCATATAATGTTTCCTAAAACTTGCGAGGGGAAGGGTTTGAAAATTGAATTTTAATCCACAGGCAAAACATACAGATCACACTGAGACTGATCAAGTGCAGGAACAACACTGGAAACCTGCTTCATCAAAGAACAGATGAAGGTTGTGGATAAGAAAGAGCTATTGATCGTCTCTATCTTTATCAGTTTCAACAGTTTTATGTAAGATGTTTGGTAGAGCAGAATTGGTATTCTTTAACCATTTCATCTAAATCCCACCGTGACCAATTTTCAAATCACCTGAAGATCAGTATGTGTCAGTGTCAGTGAAAGTATCAAGCTGTTTGGCACCAGGACTGACCTTATCAACTCCCTAAGGCCACATAAGAATCTTCAAGAAAAAATCCAAAACACACAGTAAAAGGAGAGGAGATTGCTTTAATGCCCAAGTTAAAAAAATTTTGAGAATGTTTTTTGTATGATTTAACTAACACTCTGAAGAAAGATATAAGATGTGAATAAAGGGTTAACTGAGTCTTTTCTGCATGGGGACTGGATTTCTAAGTAACAGGCTAAAGTTATGGCAGGAAAGGGGGATAACTGATAAGGATTCCAGATGCCAGCTAGGAAGCCCCCAGGGAAGGAAACCTAACACGGACCATTAAGAGTGATCAAAGTCTGTGAACTGGCTGGACACCGTGACCTCCCCGCATTAGCATGGTAACGAGCTATGTCAGAAGCGGCAGAAAAGGGCTATATAGACTGAAAGTTTTGTACCGGTACTTTGAACAATACTTTGGTTTTATTGTTCCTTGCATGCAATAAAACTCACCTGTTTAAACTTCATCTCAGGATCCAGAACTTATTTGTCTGTTACAACAACTCTAAAACATCAAGACTTAACAGATTATGAAACCGTTTGCAGTTCAAACACAATATGACCTGTCAAGTGTTTCAGTTTAGTTTCTGAAAGTAGAACAGAAATATGTGAGAGCTGAATATTTGAATGTATCAAATATGTTCCCAGATACTGTTATCCTGAGCTGTTGTTGAAGACAACATTTATTTAGTAATAATACTAAAAAGTGTGAAAAAGCACAACAAAGAGTGAACACAAACAAGAATGTAACTACAAAAACAAAGGGTACAAAAGGTTAATCAATATCTAAAGCTAGATATACAGTATACACTGTAAAAAGGGGAGTCCTAATGGATGGTGTTAGAAATTTACTAGAACATGGATTATTCCTGCGGTTTTGGAGAAAACTCCTAATTCCCATTAAGAAGTCCTAGCTGCCTGGAACCTACCCAGGAAACATTGAGCTTCAAATTGAAAACCAGATCTAATGGCAACAGGGTAAGTGCCCTGTGATCTTGGAAAACTGAAGAATGGTATAGAGGAGCTACTAAACTCATCACAGGTTTCCATGGAAGAATGGGGTTTGTCAACCGCATAAAGGAGAAGGAGAAGGGTTTTTGATTTTTTTATCTTAAATTTAGTTACGTTTTCATAAAAAGATAAAATTGTACGACAGATAGATATTTTTGGTTTACCAATTTCTTGAAAAATATTAATTTGCTGCTGTACCCCAATTTGTTAGCTCACAGTGCTATCTCATTGTCACAATTCCTGTTCTAAGAAGATAATGATTACAAACACACTTCCAGGAAAAATTACCTGTATTTTGTTTTTTTGTTTAATGGAAATGGATTTGGAAACTTTAATGTGCAACAATTTTGAGGGGTTGTGAAAGATGCATACTTACAGAATGTAAAGGTTTTCTGCTTACAAACTTTCAAATATGAGAAGTGAACAGTGATATCACTAACAAAATGTGACTATCAATCAGAGAACCTAGTCTAGTCAAGTGCTGCATTGTAGCCCTTGTTTGCATAGAAACTGAAAATTATTACTAATGATCAGGGATGGGCGACCCCAGTCCTCAAGGGCTGCAGGAAGCTCTGTTCATTCCTCTCTGATTAGATCAATGCAATTCAATTTGTATAACTTTATAATTTAACCAATTATTTGGATAAGATGAAACATCATTTCATGCCACCATGAACCCTTATAGTGGTTCGCACTGCTGCGTCAAAGCTCTTAGGTTATATATTTTTTTCTGTCCAGAGGTGCCTTTTTGTAGAGTATGAATGTTCTACTAGTGTCCATGTGGGTTTTTTCTAGGTTCTCCCACTCTCTTCCAAAGTCATTCAAGCCTGGTTTAGTGTCTTTTTTAGGCCAGTTTTTTAGTACCTTGTGATTGATACACCCTACTGTATCTAGAGTGTATTCATGCCTTGTGCTTATGCTTCTCAAACAGGTTCTACACTGCCAGGACTAGGCAGCCAGGATAACTTTTGTTAATCAGTTGCTATAAAAAAATACCATAAAGCCTGCATAACTCTGTTCCTCAGCCAATGGAGTTTTCTAGCCTTTCTGTCAATTCTGATTAATTAAACTTTAATCTCCAGAAAAAATAAAAAGATGGGATGGCAACAAGCAGCAGAGAAAACATGGACATAAGTAATGTTTTCATTTTGACGGGGAGTTTTACACTCATAAATTATTATAAAGTTCAGTTTGAAGCATTTTTTTTCCTTTAGGATAAATAAAATGTAAATACAGTTCTAGCAAAATTCTTAATAATTTTTTACTTTATTGTCCATTTTCTCAAAAATCATAGGCACTGCAGCAGAAGTTTTTCTGCACAATTTAGCTTCTTTGAAAAATGTATTTGTCATAAGAGTATTCAACATTGTCACATAAAATGGTACTACCTTGAAACAAGATGTGTTTTGATATTAATTTCTGATTAAGGCTTTACCAGTTACTATCATTCTGGGAATACTCATCATTTTCTAAGTATATGCAGATATCAATTAAAAAGAACCACATGCATTATAATTGGGACATACAGTGGTGATGCAGCAAATTGATCCTCATGCCTGCATTCCTTTGTGTACTAACTATCCTGTACATGTGTGTTTAGTAAACATTTCCAGAACAAACTATTAGAGTGAAGATACCAGACAACTTCTACAGTTCTTACCGAGTGCCTGCAAAACATTACTAATAGTGCATCTCAAGATTTGACATTAAGTAAATATACATTTAAAAATGTATACCAAAGGCCATTCAATTAAGTGGTTTTGATGTACAGTACAGTACTAGCAGCATTGCAATAGACTATATTTATTTGTGGAAATGTGTGCACAGAACATTTTAAAATATAACTTTTGAAAATACTTGTGAAGAATTGCTTTCCTTAAAACTGTAATGTACTAGAATGTATACTGTATGATTGGGGCAGTACAGTGACTGAGTGGTTGCTGTCTCTCAACACAGGTGCCCTGGGCTCAGTTTCTGTGGTGCTATCTGCTTGGAGCTTTTATGTTTTCCAGGTATTTGTGTGGGTTTCCTCAGGGTGCTCCGGTTTCTTCCCACAGTCCCAAGGCATACTAGTAGGTTAATTCCTGGTAAAATCAGCTTGAATGTTTGAATGTGCACGTTTATGTCTTTGTGTGCTCTACAACTGGACTGGCATCCCATCCAGGATGTGTCCTGCCTTCTGCTCATTACTTGTTTTGATAGGCACTGTCTCCTCTATAACCTTTTGTACAATGGAAGAATGTGTATGATTTTCAACTATAATTTCTACTTAGGCATCAAATATGTTTCTATAGTAAATGCTCATTCAAAAATAATGAATAACTAAATTCTGTTTCTTACACATTTTGGTATCTAGTGCACAAATCATAGCCATTTTCTTGGGTCATCCTACAGTATGTACTCTACTGCGGCATCTTCATCTTTCTTAAGAACAGGTTTGAGATTAACATTTATAGATACAGAAAATCACAATCCACATGACCTAACAAGGCTTCTTATTCCCCTAACATTCAAATCAATTAATCAATTTTATTATATAGTACCTTTCAACTGCACAATTCACAGAACTTCACATAAATTATACATAGTTCACGTAAAAGAAAAAGAGAATAATACAAAAATATGTATAAATATTACATTTAAATAAAAGAATTAAGAATTGAAAGTGCACAAGTAAGTTTTGAGGAGGCCTTTTTTTGGTGCATGTTTAATATGGTCAGGAAGCATACAGTATTCCAAAGATGAGGGGCTACTACTGAATAGGCTTCATACCTTAACATACAATGCGAAGTCCTTGGAACATTTGTGCCTTGGGGCAACCTTGTTGTGAAAGGCGCTATATAAAAATAAATTGAATTGAAATAAATCGAATTGAACATTAAGGTGTCTAGAGCCTGCCAAAAAAAGTGAAATAACTCAGACATGTAGAAATAGTAGATGCTGAAAGCACATACTGTAGTAGACAGACCATGTAGTACTTGGTAGGTCAATAAGATAATTTTAAAATCAACCCTGTATGAAACGGTTAGCCAGTCCAGATGTTTTCAGAACAGGAGAAATATGTTCGGTTTTTAGGCTTGGTCAGCATCTGAGCAGCATAGTTCTGGACATACTGTAGTTTCTAAAGTAATTTCATAGAAGATCCAGCTAGCAAAGCATTGCAGTATTGAGGTGATGAAAGTGTAAACTAAATTCTCAGCATCAGTAAAGGAAAGAATTGGTTTTAAACAGGCACTGTTTCTCATTAGTAAATGGAAGAAGGGTTTTATGTGGACTTTGATTCCAAAAAATCATCCCAATATTTTTAACAGTTTTGAGAAAATAATTTCTGGTCACCAAAGGTGAGTTTTAGTCTTAGTTTTATTTTGAAACTTCATGGGTGAGCTAATTAAAATCTGAATCTTTGTCTTGTTAAATTTGATTTTTTAAAAAAATATTTAACTTTGTGGAAGCAAACTGCCCAGTTAAAGAACTTCAGATACAAATGCAGAATACTAACTCAGGGTCTAAATTCAAGCACCTGTGGACTTAAGTTCCCTAATTTTATATATATCTTATTCACAGGCTTATTATACAGTGTGAATATCACAGGGAAATCACAATCCACATGACCTAACAAGGCTTCTTATTCCACTAACTAATGCACATCCAATTCGCAATGTCCTCAGAAGAGAAACATTAGACTGAAAAAAGTCAGGTAATAAGACCTGCAAAATCTTTATGCTTGACAGGAAATACTTCCACCCGGTGTAATTGGTGAAGACTTGAAAACATCACATAGAGGGTTTAGTAGATGCTAGGAATTATAAAGATGCAAATCCATTATTAGCAGGTGTGAATTTGACAGCTGTGCAGCACAAGAGAACATGGGCAGTGAAAATTAGTTTACAGTATGAAAAAAAAACATGAAACTCAAAACTGCTACAGGAATTTGTGTCAAGATGTGTGTAGAATATTTTGTGCTATTTTGTGCTTTACACATATCTTGAATGTGTAAGAAGCGGCTATGAATATGCACAAGATTGACAATATCAGAACAAATCGGAGTGAATACTGTATATCAATTTCAATATTAACTACCAAAACATACATCTGGTTTCAAATGCAATGAGCATGCAATACAGTACTGTAAATTTGTTTCTTTATTTTTGGATTTAAATTTTGTCAAATAGATTAAAAAAACACTTTCACTCATTAAATTAGCACTTGGTATGCTACTTGCATTGTCTACAGCTCCTTTCAGTAAAGGTGAATCTAGGATTAAAGATGCCAATCCAGGTGTGGTCATAAATTTGTCACAGTATCCTGGTGTAAACAGCACAGATTCAGGTGTCTGAACTTAAATGTGTTTAATTGTAAGGGAGACTGAAATATGAGTGCAATACAAATCCTGTATTGTAACCCTCCTCTTTGATCTTAAAAGATATTAAAGATACCATGCATCCCCATTACCACCTGGAGAGTTCCACTCCACTGCCCTTTCGCTGAGCTGAAGAATCAAAGACATACCGCTGGACTTAGCTTTTGTACCAGATTCATTATTCATCTCCTGCAAGGCCAAGCAATCACTTCCATATTTGGTCTCAGTACAACTACTGTAAATTCTGAAATATGGTGAATTCTTCAAATCTGGTTACCTTTTCCAGTTAACTGTAGAGAATCAAAAATCCCTTTCTCCTAGGACATTGAATTCCTCACATTTTAAGAAGAATGCTGAATGTTTCGTTCTCTCCCTGATCACCAAATTTATTTGATCACCTGATCATCAATTTTTTATTTACATTCCCTCTTCTCCCATTGTTTTTCCTAGAATATATTTAAGGTGTGATAACTGACAGTATCCCTCTACTCTTGTGAAGCATGTGTGAATAACCTTAGACAACTTTCAGTATATTTCCTTCAGGTTTGGCTTTCATGTCAGTCATTTTCAATACATACAACTGACAATGTCAATGCAAGAGCACATCAATGTATTAACACCCATTGTCAATGCATCCAACATAGACACAGAATTCAAGGTCAGTGCACCCATGCCCCCGTCAATACAAGGCTATTAAATTGATGCATTGATATTTAACTCCAGATTGAGGCACCACTTTCAGTATATTCTCTCTGTGTTGCAGTGACAGTGCCTGCTGGCTAAAAACAAGAAAAGTTTATAATTACCTTAGATGCAAACATGCAATCTCACATAATTCTGGAATTGACCTGTATCACTCTTGTCTGGAAGTGGTTCATACCCAGACTGCTTTGGATTTACTCATTTTTTCAAAATACCATACACTAGAATCCAGGCATCAAAGCTACAAGCCATGAAGAACTCTGTACATCTCTCTGTCACTGTCTATAAGGAGGTATTCCTGCTAGTGGAGAGCTGCCTTGTTGTTGCTATAGTCAGAGGAACCCCCCCAGAACCATTTTTTTATCCTTGTAACATTCTAACCTGTACCACTTCCTACCAGTTTATCAGGAGAAGGTTAGCGTTTCCTGGAAGAGAATTGTTTCACTCCCTGCTATGTCCAGTAGGCCAGAGCACATCATGCCACACATTGAGTTGATGCACTGGGGATTGGAGAATTTCCTCTTCTCGGGTGCAGGCACCAACTTTATTCAAGGATACAACCCTATTAGTACTTAGCAAGGAAGAGTTACTGTGTGTCCACATAAACTAAGGTGCTAATCCTGAAGGCCTAAAAGGTGAACATCATTTGCCCCTAGGATTTGCATGCCAACCTATCAGTCTACCTGATGCACCTCCTTCCCTGCATGATTATGACCCAATTGTAGTACATCCTCAACATAAAGTTCAATTTTGCCCTTCCATCCTCCCAAGAGAGTTTCAACACCATCATTGGTGCTACCGTAATACCGCCCATTTGTTTTATGGAGGTGGCATCCAACCAGACCTATTCTGAGTCCCTCTTGTTGACCAGAATCCCATACATTTGTGCTGCTATTCAAGAATGTGGACCAGACCCCTGGGTTCTGTACACCATGATGGAGGGATAAATTGCAATTTATAGTAGAAGTATCACTCTGCCCTACTTTTGGCCATTATCACCATTAGGTCCACCCTGTACTTGGCAGCACTATAGTCTGCCTCATGGTCAACAGCATTCCATGTTGTATTTCCTGTACATACGATAGAGTTCTATTCCACATACATCCCCATATATAAAAAGGACAGCATCTGGCTCCCAGTAGATTGTTATAGATCAACAACTCAACCCAACCCTCAAATCAAGTTGCACAAGCTGCATTAGCTTCTTTAAGATTGGAACTAGTTTGATTAACCTGGAAAAGCATCTCAAGTTCTGCCTTACTTCACATTTGGGTCTTATAAAGCAGTAAAGGCTCTTTCTAAAAAACGTTGATTGCTGCTGTGGTCCATCTCATGTGTGTTGACTGAGATAACTGTATGCTGCTTCTTTCATCAAAGCTACTTCGCTCTTAATCAGTGCTCTTTGGCTAGCTAAACAGGTAGGTATCAAAAAAGCTGTAGCATTACACACTTGATAAATATTTTACCAGACTCAGTGAAAAAAAAATGGCAGAGGAAGGGCCGTCAAAAAAGAAGGTGAAGGCTTACAACTTTCACTTGGAATGGGAGGATGAGTTTTTATTTACCATGGTTAAGGACAAAACTTTATGCCCAATATGTCAACAGAGTGTAACTTTGCCCAAAAGAGGTAACTTGGAGCACCATCACTCCACGATGCATCCAAAGTTTAAGGACACATATCCGCGGAAAAGTTCCATTCATTCAAAAAAAGTTGAGGAGATTAAAGCATTGCTGAAGGCCCTGCAATTGTTTTTTACCAAACCACGGGAAAAAGCAAAGCAAAAAAAAATATTTACAGATGGAGACCTGTTCAAAGAGGCGATGATGGTTGCCATCGATTCCTTATTCAGAGACTTTAAAAACAAAGATGAAATCAGAACAGCTATAAGTAATATGTCACTTGGAGCTGCAACTGTAGCAAGAAGAGTGGATTGATTGTGGGAAGACATATTGCAGCATATTGAGAGATTTATTTTTTTGTGAATTCTTTTCTCTGCAGTTTGACAAATCTATGGATATGACTGACACAGCTCAACTTGTCATGTTTGTTCGCATGGCTTTTATGGATGAGACTATTAAGGAGGACTTTCTTACTCTTCTGCCTTTGAAAAAGAGGACAAGAGCTCAGGACATATACTGTGCATTCAAAACATACACACTTGAGAAAAATATCCCACTTCAGAAACAGAAACTTCAATCACAACAGACGGGCCACTAGCAATGTGTGGTTTAAAAGCTGGTTTCATTGCACTTTGTAGGAAAGATCATGTTTTCCCCTCTTTTGTCAATTATCACTGTGTCATTCATCAGCAAGTGCTAGCCAACAAAGTACTGGATTTCTCACATGTGATGACTGTTGTACAAAAAATTTTAAATCGATTCGCTCAAAAGCTCTTCAGCACCTCCTGTTTAAGTCATTACTTGATGAGATTGACGCTGAATATGGAGATGTGATTCTACATTCTGTACTGACGTGTGCTGGTTAAGTCGTGGGAAGGTGCTCCAGCGATTCATTGATTTTCTGTTAGAGATAATCACTTTTCTGAAGTCAAGGAAAGAAGAATACAGGGAGTTGTCAGATGTCAAATGGATGCTTGAGTTGGGATTTCTAACAGACAAACTGAATGAGCTGAATTGTGAATTGCAGGGAAAAGATAGAGACATGTTACACATGATCAGTGCTGTGAATGCCTTCAAAGTGAAACTTGCACTGTGGACATCCCAGTAAAAAAGCAGGAATCTAGCTCACTTCCAGAAATGCTGAGCAACATCTCAGACAAAGACTCATTCCATCCTGAAGAATTCTGTGTCCACCTGGACAGACTGGCAGAGAAGTTTAATAGACACTTTCTGGAGCTAAACCAGATAGAAGAGATTGTCACGTTATTCTCACTTAGATTGCCACTTAGATTGAGGATCTGTCAGCAAAACTTCACATCCTCAATATGTGCTTCATGTTGCCAAGTGGATTGGACATAGAAATAATTGACCTACAAAATGACCTAGAGATGAAAGCCAGGTCAAGAGACAAAAACATTTGGAGGCCTGTGAATTGTAAGAGGTATCCACTCCTTTTATCCTGTGCACTTAAGGTGAGTAATATGTGAAGGTGAAGGCCTTCTTTTGATCCATATGTCTTTGTGAGATGACATTTTCACAGATGTTAGTGCCATGATTGTCAGCACTTTGCAACACCTTAATGAAGTAAGAAAAAGTGATACTTCATGTAATTGCACAGATTCAGCCATTCAAAATGCATGGTACAACCCTGTACCGTGCAAAACTACTGGCCAAAATAACCGACAAGGGCACTCGTGGTGCATTGGTTGTTAGTAAAACGATCTAATCATTTAATTTTTTTATTGTTTACTGTGCATGTTTTAATCCGCTTAGTATTGAATATGTATATAGAACTTTACAAATAACATTTTAGTAGCTGAGCATAAAAGAGGACAATAACTAGCGTATTCGCAGAAAAGTCTAAAACATTTTACAACTTGAATATGAATATGATTATATCATTATTCATTTCTTTAGATACGCGATTCCATATTATATTCCCTATTAATCAAATTCTAAAAGTATGTTTTTGTTTACTCTGATAATGAGCATATCCGCAGAAAAGGTTAAAACTACCACTTTTCTCACAAAGTATATAAACGTACAGTAATATGGTCAGAAGGAGCACGTAAAAACGTTTCAGAAATAACCAAATGTAAGACTTCGATGCTTAAAATGTTTAGGGAGAAATGGAATACTGGTGTGTATTTTTTCTTTAAACTACCAATACCACCCATATACAGTACAGTTTACATAATATGTTTATGTTCCTAAATTAATATCATTAATGAGCATGTGAAAGGCATAGTGAATCGGAGACTCAGTGGACCAGAGTAATACTTTAAGTTTACAGCTTGTCCAAGGTCATTCATTATTAATACTATTAGTAATATCTTCGTAAAGAGTTTGATGCATAAAATATTTCTGCATATTTCAAATATTTATGATAAAGGTGGTAGGTTGTGTACTTTTGTCTAACTGAGCAATCTTGCTTTCATAAAATATATCAACTTTTTAACGTTTAATGATGTAATACACAGTTTAAATTCTAAAGAAGATACAACTTAAATTCTTAATTGAATAAAGAATGTCCCTCAGCAGTGACCAGGATTTGAAACCAGGTGTTTTCTGGTTTCTGGTTTTCTGGTTTCAGCATTTCATGTACAAATGCTGTACATGAGAGGTTAAGCTTTATTAGCTCCACCTGGCGGTTTTACAAGGTGATTCCAGATACTATTAACATAATCTAATTTGCATGTGGTAAAATCCAGTAGGACACAAAATGAAGCATTTTTATGCGATGCACCCACCGCGTTGTACCGTAGCATACCCAGCTCGTTTTGAATGGCTGCATCTGTATGAGATTAATGAAGATGACAAATTAAACACAGTAAACCAATAAAATTGAAGTAGCACAGTAATCTTTCATATAGCACCTTTAAAAAGCCGCTGAGAGGCATTCCAGTGAACTCATTCAATAAGGAACTGAAACAAAAACTAGAGGAAACAAATATAAAAAAGAAGTGCATTTAAAACTAAGAACAAGAGCCACTTTATACTCCATATTATTTATTATTAGTTATTGGAGTATTTAAATCCTATTAAAACTCAGTCTCCTTGACTGACCATGCTTCATTCTGATCAACTTTGTTGTAGTTTTGTTACCTGCCTCATCTGATTTATACGAAACCTTTTTAAGAATTTTTCACAACTAAGCTCAACAACAGTTGGCAGAACATCTCATGTCTGCAGAACTGTCTCTTCATATACCTGACTTTTCTGGTTCTCTTCTTTCTGACATTACACTGGTTATTCCTGCAGGTCTTACTAAATTATTTTTACAGATAAAGGCCATTTCCTGATTGCTGAAACCTATTTTATGCAGTTTACTATAGTATAATTCCTGTATATTGAATGGTACCACAGACGCATTGTTGGATCACAATTCTCTTAGTTTTACTTCTTTCCTGTAAAACTATCATCCTATAAAGCAGTATCATAACCAACATCCTCTGGCCTTTTCCCTTTATGGTAAGCACTAATACAGTAAATGACTCCCTGAGTCACTGGCATGGTGCTGACAGCTTTCAAAACTTCTGCATTTATTTCAACCCCTTGAAAAACTAGGCATTATAAAAATGAATATTTTTGACAAATCAAACTTGCCTTTGTCACAAAAACACTTCTCAAAACCCACAATCTGGAATTAGACAAATGCATAGCCCTGAAATCACTCTTGTCAAAGTGGCCAATGATCTCCACTTGACATCTGATTCAGCTGCACTATCTTAATTACTTAAGATTTCCCTTCTGCATTCGGAACCTTGGTTTACTTCACTGGGAAGACCCCAATGTACAATCATGCTGTCCATACTTGAGGTTAGATTAATAAAATAGACATTTTTACTGTTTAAGCCTAGAATGACTTTTGAAATTAGTTGTAGAATTTTTAAAGACTGCTTTTTCATTCTAAAAATATTGTTAGGCTTTGTTCTATGCAGTCTGTAGCAGAAATCTTCATGCATTTGTCTTTTTACATATTGATTGTAATGCCTCACATGCAGGAGTAACAACATACAGCTCTAGACAACAGTATAACATTCTGCATGTTAACTGGCAATATGATCCACATTTAACAGTTAAAATAATTACTAGGTCACATCACCTCACCAGGTCGCAAGTGATCACAAGTGTCCTAGGGTCCCTGCACTCTTTAAAATTATTGTTTTCATGCATGGCGCTAGGGAGTATACATCCTCACTTTTGAGCCAAAATTGTAACTATTGAAATGCATTGGGGAGGATGTGGAATGAGCATATTTTAAAATATTTTAAAACCTTACAACATATCAATTTTTTATCCTTGTGTCCTTGTGAAATTGATACGAGCATTTTATCCTGTAGGCACTCCTACAAACTGAATAAGAAAGCAATCATTAACCATAACTACCAATTTGGTTTAACTCACGTGGTCAAAGATATTTAGGCTAATCTTTTAGCCTAAATAAATAAATATTTTTATCGTCACAAAGCTGAGTTAAAATCATACTGTCTATTGGGCATAAAATTGTCAGTCAAGTACAGTAGTTTTTATGTTTTATTGATATGTATTGGTCAATTAAACAATTTTTCATAAAAGCTATATGAGGTTTCCCATGCTTTTTTAGCAGTCAGGGGTCCAATGATGATGTCCATGAGTTTGCCCTTCAGTTACAAAGACTGCTCTCAAGTACAAAGAAATGATCCCCAAGGGACGTGGGAACTGTGGTGCTTCTGTGTGGTCAGCTGCCTGATGCCTTTAGAGATTCACAGACTGAAAGCAGGTCCCCTGAGAAAATAAGGCCACAATGTTTTCATTTAAAACTGACCCTAGGTACAACATGCTAGCTGGCAATATAGAAACTGTTATAGTGTTCTAACCCATCACAGCCAGACAACCACAATTTTTTAGTATTATTCTGTATTTTCATGCCCCCCATATTTATTTAATTGATAGTCCTTAGTCAGTTTGGATCATTATTACATGCTACCAAAGGGAACACAAAGACAAAACACACACATCAGTCCATTAGTGAGATCAAATACAGCTCACAGGCTCCCAGTTAACCTTTGTTGTAGTAAAAGATATTCATCTTTCTCAGGTAAAATATTACCTTTTGTTATGGTATATCGTAAATATTACAGCTTTCAAATTTAGTAGAAGATTGACAATTAAAATTGTTTTGATCATGTCCAGACTTGTCACAGTCCAGTAGGGGTCGCTGGTCTACCTTACCTACCTCAGCCAATGGTTCTACTTGGAGTTCCCAGCCCATCCTCCATCCAGCCATTCGGTAGCCATCATCCTCCAGGCTACACAGCCCAGTCTATTAATAATAGAATCTAGATTTCTAGTCCGAAAAAGGTCACATTCTTCTAGAGCAGAGTCTAGAAGGGGGCCTTCTAGTTTTTATTTCAACCACTTTATCATGTCTAAAGCAGGTTAAGAATTTAATTGACCTATAAAATGTACTGTACTGAGAGTGTTTTTGAAGGACCAAGTTTGGGTCTCACAAAGGAACACACTGATGTACATTAAATAAAAGTACCTTTATTTTACCATATAAAAGAAAATGGACTTGAATTCTCTTGGCTGTTAAATGGTTTCATTTGGGGACTTATTCAAAGCAAATAAATTGAGAGTCATTATGGGGAAGGGTAATAATGGCTTTGCTGCTTGCTTTAATCTTTCAAATGAATAATGTCCAGCAATTGATTTAATTCTCATTGGAATCATTATTTATTTAAATGTGCAATGTGAGCAGAAGTGTGTATATATTCTTGTAAAAAAGAACTTAGCTTAACATAGCTAGATAGAGTAGGTGTCAACATTTTACATTTAAATGGGTCATTAGTAATTAATGTGACTTAATTTAGAAATAGAATAAAGTCTAACTATACCAACTCAGTTTGATAATGCAATGAACAAAATAGAAATTTACCATTTTTTGTGTCTACTTTTTTATTATTTTAACACTGAACAAAAAAATAAACATTCACATAACAACAAAAAGAGAAGAACTAGATGATGGTGGAGGAACCAGCAATGCTTTGCTCATCTCTTGGAGACACAAATTTTCTTTCCTGGCACAAAGAAACCCAGCCATAGACAACTCCATGTGTGCAACATGAATAAAGGCAGGGCCCACTGGTGCCAGGAAAGAGAATGAGGCAACTACCAACATTGCCTTAAGGTGGTTGTAATGCCTTTTTCTGTAATGATGTTAATAAAAAGGAGTCACCAAAAGAGCAGTAATACCAAAGGGGGGCAGGGAATACTTGTATGTCACCTTGTACTTCTATGACATACACGAAATACATAAAGATCACGAGTATAAATAGAATTACACACATTGATATCTGAGTAAGTACAGATAACTAATTTTGTGCTCTTATAATTCTACACAGCTGTTCAGTCATGCAATGCCCACACACTTGCACAATCACATATTAATAATTAAATACATATGTATTTCATATTTATTGATCAGTAATCATGCCTGATAACCAAGAGGATATCTATGCATGCATGTACAGTATATACCTACAATCTAACATTTAAATATATACTGTATACATTCATTTGCTTTTGAACTACATACAAATGTATATGAACATATACAGATGCAGCCATTCAAAATGGGTGAGGTATTTCGCGGCATACCCCGGTGGGCGTGTCGCGGTATCACGCGGTATCACGCATTTCACGTGTGTCACGTGACTAACTATCCGGCGTCGCCTTGTAAAACCGCCAGGGGGAGCTTAACCTCTCATGTACAGCATTTGAGCCTTTAATTTTGAACTGTGTATTACAGCATGTTAATCATCAGTCATTAAAATGTTGGTATATTTTATGAAAGCAAGATTGCTCAGTTGGACAAAAGTACACAACCTACCTTTATCAGAAATATTTATGCATCAAAGCCTTTACTGAAGATATTACTAATAGTATTAATAATGGATGACTTTGGACAAGCTGTATACTCAAAGTATAATTTCTTTAGCACATTTGTACAAGCACTTGGAATCTGTCCAAGCCATACTTTGTCAGGCATTTTGTTTTACTTCAACGGGCATAAAAACTTCCTTGCTTTTAACAGGGCGTTTCATAATTTCTAGCTACGAAAATGATTTAAAATGCGACACCTATCATTCAACTAGAGCTTAAAATATCACAAGGAAAAATACACACCGGTATTCCATTTCTCCCTAAACATTGTAAGCTTCGAAGTCTTTAACTAACGTGATACCGGAGTCAACAAGCATACTTTTAGAATTTGATTAAAAGGGAATATAATATGGAATCGCGTATCTAAAGAATTTAATAACGGTATGATTATATCCGTGTACTGCGACAGGGCTGTGTAGGGCTGTTTCGCCTGCCTGATCATGCAAGCTGTCTTGTAGCCTACTGGTCTAGGTGCGTGACTACCAGCTGGCAGGTTGTGTGTTCGAATCCAGCTGGTGCTGGACTTTTCATTTTTATTTATTTATTTTTTAATCGCGTAACATAAACATATTACCGTATGCAAACTGTACTGTATACAGTATGTATATGTATATTTAATGTCTTAACTGTGCCCGTTTAATTGAATTTAAAAAAATTATTTAACACGAACATTAAGCTGTTTACATCTTCCGCCTGAGAACAGTCACCCGTTGCTACCCAACGCAGAATGGTGATTGGCTGACACTATCTGACACCCCTCTGATTGGAGAAAAAAGACGTGCTGGTTTGCTATACATACTGTACCAGGAAGAGGATTTCTTTCTATTCAAAACGTGTATTTTAAAAGTTTAAGAAGTAAAAACCTTACAGCTTACACAGATTTCTAAACTGATCAGGATCGTTATCTTTGTCTTATGCATAATAATGTTCACCGCTCTGTCCAGCAAATTAATAATAAACTTTATTTTATATAGCGTTTTAAACGAATAAGTAATTAGATTGCTCATAAACCTAATCACTTGCTTTTTCTTTTTATTTAGGCTCAGATTTCAACTATAGATCGTATTATTAAAAACCATAATAACAACCAACCAACAAAAACAACCATATAAACATAATGGTGGTGCTGGACCTTCCAGTTTTATTTATTTATTTTTTAATCGTGTAACATAAACATATTACCGTATGCAAACTGTACTGTATACAATATGTATATGTATATTTAATGTCTTAACTGTGCCCGTTTAAGTATTGAATATTCATATCTAATTTTACCACTGAAGGGAAATCTTAACATAAACATACAGTATATGGCTGGTCTCGGTACTTTAAAGAAAAAAATACACACCGGTATTCCATTTCTCCCTAAACATTGTAAGCTTCTAAGTCTTTAACTAACGTGATACCGGAGTCAACAAGCATACTTTTAGAATTTGATTAAAAGGGAATATAATATGGAATCGCGTATCTCAAGAAATTAAGAACGATATAATTATATTCATGTTGCAAAAGAACTGCAACGGACATAAAAACTCCCTTGCATGGTTTCATTACGACCAGAATCGGTCTTGAGATATTTTTAACTTGATTTACAGTATTTGAGAGGTATGTCTTAACACCGATACTACAGTGCTTAAGTACTGCTCACGTATATGTTTCTAGGTTTATATTATGCATTTCATACGGTCAAATTACTTTTGAGCAACTAATAAGAAGCGCGAAACGGTATGCGTTTTACTTTCGTTTTGTGCTTGGACCCGTGGATTGATTAGAGATACAGATGCAGCCATTCAAAATGGGTGAGGTATTTCACGGCATACCGCGACACGCCCACCGGGGTATCACGCGGTATCACGTGTGTCACGTGACTAGCTATCCGGCGTCGCCTTGTAAAACCGCCAGGGGGAGCTTAACCTCTCATGTACATCATTCGAGCCTTTAATTTTGAACTGTGTATTACAGCATGTTAATCATCAGTCATTCAAATGTTGGTATATTTTATGAAAGCAAGATTGCTCAGTTGGACAAAAGTACACAACCTACCTTTATCAGAAATATTTATGCATCAAAGCCTTTACTGAAGATATTACTAATAGTATTAATAATGGATGACTTTGGACAAGCTGTATACTCAAAGTATAATTTCTTTAGCACATTTGTACAAGCACTTGGAATCTGTCCAGGCCATACTTTGTCAGGCATTTTGTTTTACTTCAACGGGCATAAAAACTTCCTTGCTTTTAACAGGGCGTTTCATAATTTCTAACTACGAAAATGATTTAAAATGCGACACCTATCATGAAAAGAAAAAAATACACACCAGTATTCCATTTCTCCCTAAACATTGTAAGCTTCGAAGTCTTTAACTAACGTGATACCGGAGTCAACAAGCATACTTTTAGAATTTGATTTAAAGGGAATATAATATGGAATCGCGTATCTCAAGAATTTAATAACGGTATGATTATATCCGTGTACTGCGGGAGGGCTGTTTCGCCTGCCTGCTTATGCGAGCTGTCTTGTAGCCTACTGGTCTGGTTGCGTGACTACCAACTAGCAGGTTGTGTGTTTGAATCCAGCTGGTGCTGGACCTTTCAGTTTTATTTATTTATTTTTTAATCGCGTAACATAAACATATTACCGTATGCAAACTGTACTGTATACAATATGTATATGTATATTTAATGTCTTAACTGTGCCCGTTTAAGTATTGAATATTCATATCTAATTTTACCACTGAAGGGAAATCTTAACATAAACATACAGTATATGGCTGGTCTCGGTACTTTAAAGAAAAAAATACACACCAGTATTCCATTTCTCCCTAAACATTGTAAGCTTCGAATGAAACCACTAAATAAAGACATAAATATAGAAATCTTAATATTTGTTTTATTTAATGTTGGTAGCAGGATGAACTGTCAGAGTGTATATTTTGTCGCAAAGTTGCTACAAGATGTTAACAGTGAAAAAGGTATTTAGAAATGAGTTATTTCAAGATGAAAAAGAAAACATACACGAAACATGGTTTCATTACGACCAGAATCGGTCTTGAGATATTTTTAACTTGATTTACAGTATTTGAGAGGTATGTCTTAACACCGATACTACAGTGCTTAAGTACTGCTCACGTATATGTTTCTAGGTTTATATTATGCATTTCATACGGTCAAATTACTTTTGAGCAACTAATAAGAAGCGCGAAACGGTATGCGTTTTAGTTTCGTTTTGTGCTGGAACCCGTGGATTGATTAGAGATATCAAGTACATACAAGTCATTTTTTAAATGTTGTAGTTCGTCTTGAAAAAATGTTACGAGTACATCATCTATCAACAATTACACAGGTTCTGTTTCCATATTGCGGATTTTGGTTAGGTACAGTATTATCAAATCCAGTGGCGCTGTGTGTTACTTTACTGAGTCCCAATCTGTGATTGAAACCTGTAAAACCGGTTTAATTCGTCACAGCCAGCACTCTTCAGGTGTGAGGGTCTTCTGCTCAGAATGAAACGCTAAAATGTTTGTGTATATTCTAATGGTAGTGGGGGCAGGGTGTGTGGGAACAGGTTTGTTCTTCACACCTGAAACATTTTCTCTGAAAGGATTTTCTTAGCAGTTTAACCGATCTTGTTACAGCATGTTACAGTTTACTATTATTAACCATATTAATTTTAAGTGCTTAATGTAAAATCTTGTAAAAATATATTTTCATTGTTCAAATATACATTAAGTCTGACTATCATATAATAAGTTAAATACAAAACTAAAGAAAAAATAGGGTTAAATATAATTCAAAATATTTTGCTAACAATGTTAACTGTTTATGAATAATAAAATGTATTAACTAAGGAGTAGGATGGCACAGTTGTTAGCATGTTTTTTGTTTTGTTTCTTTTTCATAAATACAACAGTAGTACCTGATGTCTCAGCGCCTTTCAAAATTAAATTATGCATGCAAACCTGTGAACTAGAAAGATAACTAAGATATCCATCCATTTATAATGGTGGCAAAGTGGTTAGCATTGCTATCTTGGAGCACTGGGGTCCTAGATTCAATTCCTGCCATCCTGTGTGTGTGGGGTTTGCATGTTCTCTCTGGGTTACATGGTTTTTCTCCGTATGTGTGATATGACTCCCTCTCGCACTCCAAAACATACTGGTAAGTTAATTGGTTTATGGGAAAACTGGCCCTGGTGTGTGTGTGTTTGTGTCTGTCTGTCCTGTGATGGACTGGCGCTATGTCCAGGGTGTATTCTGCCTTGTGTCCGTTGCTTACTGGGATAGGCTCCAAATCCTCAGTACTGGATAAAGAGATTAGAAATAGATGGACTATACACAGTGTTAGAAACCCACTATGAAATGGCAGCATCTCACTGAGAATAAAATATTTTATAGTGCTGGCCTTTCCACCTCTCTTGCACATCAGTATCCATACCTAGTTATTTAAACAAATTACCTCTAATTATAAACATCTTAATATGCTGGCTCTGTGGATCCGCATCAGCTATGTTTGCCCATTCCTTCAATTCATGTGCATCCAACACAAAGTTCAATACTAGTAACTGCACAAAATCTAAAATACAATCCTCATTTCAGTATCTATGTAAACATATAGTCTGTTAACTTCATCATCTTCATCAAAAGTATGCCTAACCCCATTAGGAAGTGTTCTTGTTATCAGTGTATTCCTTAGCTTTCCCAAAATTATCTTCTTCTTACCAACATCTCTAGTCTTTTATCCTGCAATAACTCAGCCAACATTTAAATCCCCAAAAGCTGCTTGTGTTAATTTCTTTAAATCACAAATATCATGTGTAAATACTGGCCATTTAATACTCTGCATTGTGGGATAATTGTTTATTTTAAAGGGAACTAGAGAAACTAAGAACTAGAGAAATTAAGAAAGGCTTTTTTTTCCTAGAATTAATAAATGCACATCCTGTTCACTGGGGAAATTAAATCCACACTGAGCAATCTTCAATATGTTCAGAATATGACAGCGAGAATCCTATCAGGGATGCATTACACCTGTTTTCAAGTCCTTGCACTGGTTACCTATCAGGTTTCGAGTCAACTTCAAAATCCTTATCCTCATTCTGTACCTACAGTATATGGCTTATTATCTGTCTACTCCCCCACTTTTGTCTGTCTGACTCTGGTCTTCTAGCTGTCCTCAAGAACATCTACATTCTGTGGGTGACAGGGTCTTCTCCAGCTGCACCCCAGAGCTCTCAATTTGTATTCCCAGTGATATCAGTCACGTACCCTGAGTGCATTTAAATCTAACCTCAGAACCTTTCTTTTCAGAAGACTTAGTGTCTGTATCTGCTTCATTTTCTAATTTTGGTCGCACCTCTAACTGCTTGTCTTTCTTATATGTATTTACTTTGTAATCTGTGGTCCTTTTATCTGTTTTTACATCTACCATATTGCTTTGAGATGCCACCTTTAATGGTAATATATAAAATAAAGTTTTTTATTATTGTTATAGGGAAACATGATCAGATTTTCCCTGGTTCAGAAAAAAAGATCTAAAGTATACTAGTTTGTCACTCTTCTCATTCCCTTTGCTAAATGACTTTTCATACTAATCTGATCAATCTAACTGCCAGTTTTCTGTGCTTTCTCTATCCTGCTAGATTTGCAATTATTCTGAAAATTTTCTTCTTGAAATAACTCATTTCTAAATACCCTTTTCACTGTTAACATCTTGCAGCAACCCTGCAACAAAATATACACTTAGCTCAACCTGACAGTTCATCCTGCTACCAACATTAAATAAAACAAATCTTAAGATTTCTATATTTATGTCTTTATTTAGTGGTTTCATTAGTGACAAAGGCTAAACTTTCTTGGAAAAATGTCTTTTATGTGTTGCGGAAAAAACTGACTTGCTTTAACAAAATATGTTTACAAGTCCTTTCACCTGGCAGTTTACCTAAATGCCCAACTATCTGAGAAGCCCTTCATGAAACCATAGTTGCTATTAATTCATTTAGGGCTCACTGACAGAATTGCTGTTTTTTATGCATGCTAATTTCTGATTCCTCACTCTGTTTCATGTTTATAGATAAGACTATTGATCGCGAAGGGAAATTGATGTACATGTTTACATGTTCTTTTGTAACATAGACCTTTTCGTGATTTTTTTGTATATCTAAGCAAGTGTTCCTGCATCCCTCTTCTGCACTATAGGCATGGCTTTTATTCTGTTTGCTCCATTTCTAAAACGTTTTGCTCATGTGCATTTTTGTATTTTTTTACACCTCTAGCACTTTAACGTCCTGAATTTTCATTTGCCTTAATTTGTAGAATGAATTTGAGTTTTAGCCTTAAAAATCTTAAGTTTTCACTATCTTTTGTTTCTTGTCCTACAACTGTTATTATTGATCACCATGACTTCATTCAGCCTTTCCTGAACGTCTATGACAGGCAGAGAGAGTGCTGTTTCTGGTGCGATCTTTTGCAGCTGACATTTCACTGTTTTAAACGAACAAGAAATTAGATTGCTCATAAATCACTTATTCTATATAAATACAGCGTAATTGCCCTCCGAAAATCCTCTTTTTCTTGTTCGTTTTAGAGACCTTGATCGAAACTGATTTTAGATGTCAGAAAGGATTTATTTTCTCTGTATTTCCTACATTGCTTTGTCGAGATTTTAACTTTATTTTTAGGCTCAGATTTCAACTATAAATCATACACTAATTAATAGCAGTAAATACTGATGTTTTGCTCCCTCTTACCACAAAAATATATATGTTTTGTAGCTGGGATGAACTTTATTTCGTACGCGTAGCTACTGCGATTTGGACACGAAGCGGTTAAAGATGGCGGCAAATCAGGCACCCAGAGGGGGGGCGTCTTCTCGCCTCCATAACTAAAATGCCAAATAGGAGTGGCTTAAGCGACATACACAGTCGTGTAACTGACAGTTTGAGGTAGCCTATCGTGTAAATTTCGCTTTGTTGCTGATAGGTTAAGCTTTCGAAACTCTGCCCCAAAGTCATGTGACTGATTTTTCGCCCTGTTTCGTTGGTTAAACGCAATGATCACAAGCACCACCATGGTTACTGGGATGTGTAGCTTTTAATTCCGTTTGAATTATAACTGTACGTACTGTCTTCATATTTGGCCAGGGCTTTAAAGAGAAGGCGCGCCAAAAAATTTCGGTGCCGTCGTCTCCGCTTTAAAGGTACCCCCGTGCTGGAAGAATTTGACCTCGGAACGTTTGCCCAGCGTACTTAAACTTAATATGGTCAGTAACGGTAAACAGTAACATGGTAAGAAGGAGCACGTACAAACGTTTTCGAAATAACCACATGTAAGACTCTGATCCTAAAAATGTTTAGGGAGAAAGTGGAATACTGGTGTGTATTTTTTCTTTAAACTACCAATACCAGCCATATACAGTCTGTAACGTAGGGATTTCTATATGTCTTTATTTAGTGTTTACATTAGCGACAAAGGCTAAACTTTTAGCTTCAGTAACGTGTACATATCTCCCCTTTTTATAAAACGACTTGGTTGAAAACTGTTCCAGAGCCACTGTTGTTTCATCAGTGAAAAGTACATCATGAAATGCCTCTCCCTGTTCAATCCACTGGAAAAAGAAAAGGAGCATAAAGCTTCTGATGGTCATAAACGATATTCATTTAGGAGCAGCATCAGAGGTATGTTTTTAACTGCACTGCATTGGAGAGAATACCATAGTGTGTTTTTTTTTTACTCCCTGGCGGAAACTGGCTTCCAGAAGAATCAGTATGGCTCAGAGATTAAATAAAACTTCACAGACATTAACGAAGAGCATAACGCGTGTACTGTATACACTGCAAGTACAACCCAACTCTCTGCAGGAGTGCTGGCTGTGACGAATTGAACCGGTTTCACGGGTATTTTCAAAGTAGGAGGCGAGATTTCCAGCGAAAGACACCCCCCCCTCAAAAACCCAGTAAATACAGTACTTACTAGTTAAAGGCTAGGCTCCCGACTACGGCGAAAGGAACCCTTCTTTCATTAGAAGACAATGAACATATTTTAGCCCTGAATGAATTAATAGCAAACATAGTTTACATAAAAGACATTTTTCCAAGAAAGTTTAGCCTTTGTCACTAATGAAACCACTAAATAAAGACATATATAGAAAAATCTTAAGATTTTTAAAATACATGACTTTGCTAAAATTTATTTGAAAATAAAAACAATTACAACCGCCAGGGGAGAGAGAGAACAGGGGAGGGATGTTGGTTTTGCATAAGGGGCGGGGCTATGGAAAGTAGGTATGTTTGGGAATGTGTAGTTACATGTTCTGGCTGTTTGTGAATTATCGTTGTTGAGTATGGAGTGTTGAGGTATTGATTTTGTGTAATGCTTTATGTTGAAAATTGAGGTGGATTTTGTTTATGATAAACAGGATAAACTGGGATGGGAGGAAGGTTTGGTTTTGCATAAGGGGCGGGATTATGATAATTGGAGGACTTGCGAGTGTAAAATGGTTTGATTATTTGACTTTGTATTGTGGTTGTTATCTATGTTTTTGGTTGGTATTATGTTTATATGGTTGTTTTTGTTGGTTGGTTGTTATTATGGTTATTAATAATACGATCTATAGTTGAAATCTGAGCCTAAATAAAAAGAAAATGCAAGTGATTAGGTTTATGAGCAATCTAATTACTTATTCGTTTAAAACGCTATATAAAATAAAGTTTATTATTAATTTGCTGGACAGAGCGGTGAACATTATTATGCATAAGACAAAGATAACGATCCTGATCAGTTTAGAAATCTGTGTACGCTGTAAGGTTTTTACTTCTTAAACTTTTAAAATACACGTTTTGAATAGAAAGAAATCCTCTTCCTGGTACAGTATGTATAGCAAACCAGCACGTCTTTTTTCTCCAATCAGAGGGGTGTCAGATGGTGTCAGCCAATCACCATTCTGCGTTGGGTAGCAACGGGTGACTGTTCTCAGGCGGAAGATGTAAACAGCTTAATGTTCGTGTTAAATATTTTTTTTTAATTAAAATTCATTCTATACAGCAATCGCATATTTGGGTACCGTTTCATAAAACTTTCATGCTTAAAATGTTTAGGGAGAAATGGAAGACTGGTGTGTATTTTTTCTTTAAACTACCAAGACCAGCCATACACAGTACAGTTTACATACATACAGTAATGTTTTAAATTAATATCGTTTATGACCTTCAGATCCGTTATGCTCCTCTTCTTTTTATGCTCAGCTACTAAAATTTCCCTTTAGTGGTAAAATCCATATAAATATTCAAAACTAAGCGGATTAAAATGTGCACAGTAAAGACATTAAATGATTCAATCTTTGCACTACCAACCAATGCACCACGAGTGCCCCTGTCGGTCATTTTGGCCAGCCAATCACTTGCCCTGCGGTATGCTCCGGTGCCCCGCGGTGGCTTGTGGGTAGGTTACCGTACCGCGCATTTTGAATGGCTGCATCTGTATCAAGTACATACAAGTCATTTTTTAAATGTTGTAGTTCGTCTTGAAAAAATGTTACGAGTACATCATCTATCAACAATTACACAGGTTCTGTTTCCATATTGCGGATTTTGGTTACGTAATATTATTTTCTAGATTTCACGTTGTGAATATGATGAGATGTCTGATGGTATGTTTCTAAAAATCCATTCTCTGTAAAACGTCTTCTCTAGTTGTCCTGCATATGTATTCGCTAATGAAGCTGTGTGTTCTGAGCCTGGATCTCTACATTTCTGTATGAACCAGCTTAGAGGGCTAAAGACAGCTTGTGTTTAAATTGAGTGTTAGGCAATTTATGCTTCTAAAGTCATGGTCAGCATTTATTTTTGTACTGTGCTGTAAACTTGTTCTGTGCCAAGTCACATTATTTTATAGCGTTTTTATAGCGTTATCAAATACGGTGTTACTGTAGTTTACTGAGTCCCATGTCACATGGTCTGTGATTGAAACCTGTAAAACCGGTTTAATTCGTCACAGCCAGCACTCTTCAGGTGTGAGGGTCTTCTGCTCAGAATGAAATGCTAAAATGTTTGTGTATATTCTAATGGTAGTGGGGGCAGGGTGTGTGGGAACAGGTTTGGTTGAAATTGCATTGGAGACCTATGTTCTTCACACCTGAAACAGTTTCTCTGAAAGCATTTTCTTCGCAGTTTAACCGATCTTGTTACAGCATGTTACAGTTTACTATTATTAACCATATTAATTTTAAGTGCTTAATGT
Source organism: Lepisosteus platostomus (assembly GCF_059453375.1). Taxonomy (NCBI): domain Eukaryota; kingdom Metazoa; phylum Chordata; class Actinopteri; order Semionotiformes; family Lepisosteidae; genus Lepisosteus; species Lepisosteus platostomus. Next base: position 22,382,310 of record NC_142617.1, read on the forward strand.
AAAATCTTGTAAAAATATATTTTCATTGTTCAAATATACATTAAGTCTGACTATCATATAATAAGTTAAATACAAAACTAAAGAAAAAATAGGGTTAAATATAATTCAAAATATTTTGCTAACAATGTTAACTGTTTATGAATAATAAAATGTATTAACTAAGGAGTAGGATGGCACAGTTGTTAGTATGTTTTTTGTTTTGTTTCTTTTTCATAAATACAACAGTAGTACCTGATGTCTCAGTGGCTTTCAAAATTAAATTATGCATGCAAACCTGTGAACTAGAAAGATAACTAAGATATCCATCCATTATGTTCCATAATATCCATGAAATATATGGCGCTGAAATACAGTATGTGTGACGCATAAAAGACACCAAGGGATTGGGTGAGCTCCCATCACAAAAAAAAAACTGCGAACCTGCACTACAGCGACCATAGTACAGTATGGAGACCAAGGCGTTTTACGGGAAGAGATGGGGTGCTTCTGCCGCCCCAGCTTCCAAAGAGCGAAGGGTAAGCAAATACAGCAGACTTCATCTGAAATACGCGATTACAGCGCATATTACAAGGTATTATTGCCGTTTTAAATTCAATTATAATTATTTCTTCGTAGCCTGTTCTTCAAGAAAACACCGCACGGGCGAAACGATCTACCACCAGGACAGTAAAAAAGAAAGCGGTAAGACGGAAAAAAAGAAAAGTTTATTTTGACTTCTGTTCCGCGACTGATGAATACTACTGTGTGACTTTATTTCTTACATGAATTATGTTATTTTGCCACAGGCCGTGGGTCTCTGCTCTCGGCCACTGGCCAGGGTGCCTGTATTGAGACATTTCGGCAGCTGCGGGAGCATTACGATGCATTACTGGGGAGGATTGGGAGGCTAGAGTTCCAGCAGTCAAACAGTTGAGCAGCTGTCTCCCGAAAAGTGCCTCTCCCCGCCGCGCAGGCTGCAATGCCTGGCGGAAGCTCTGCCCCCCGCAGAGCACACACCGCCTCAGGACACTCCATCCCGGCCTCTCAGTTCACCACCGCGCAGGAATCTGTTGATGCTGTCCCCGCCGGCTATCTCCCCCCAGGAAGCACAGCGGAATTCACAGATGCCAGTGGGACGAATAATTCTCCCAGATGTCCAACTGCTACCCATCACCCAGGAGATGGAGGGGGGGTTGTACTTGCAGTGCATCGGCATAGACGGGAAAGCAAGAGCCGACCGCTACGCCGCCCTCATGTTTCGAAATAATAATAATAATAGCTTACACTTATATAGCGCTTTTCTGGACACTCCACTCAAAGCGCTTTACAGGTAATGGGGACTCCCCTCCACCACCACCAATGTGCAGCATCCACCTGGATGATGCGACGGCAGCCATAGTGCGCCAGAACGCTCACCACACATCAGCTATCAGTGGGGAGGAGAGCAGAGTAATGTAGCCAATTCATAGAGGTGGATTATTAGGAGGCCATGATTAGTAAGGGCCAATTGGAAATTTGGCCAGGACACCGGGGTACACCCCTACTCTTTTCGAGAAGCGCCCTGGGATTTTTAATGACCACAGAGAGTCAGGACCTCGGTTTCACGTCTCATCCGAAGGACGGCGCCTGTTTACAGTATAGTGTCCCCATCACTATACTGGGGCATTAGGACCCACATGGACCACAGGGTGAGCGCCCCCTGCTGGCCCCACTAACATCTCTTCCAGCAGCAACCTTAGTCTTTCCCAGGAGGTCTCCCATCCAGGTACTGACCAGGCTCACACCTGCTTAGCTTCAGTGGGTTGCCAGTTGTGAGTTGCAGGGTGATATGGCTGCTGCAGGGTGATATGGCTGCTCTTGCTCTTCCATATCAGGGTGATATGGAAATCTTGTGACTTTTGAAATTTACTGGGGGTGGACCACGTCTGTAAATTTCGATGGGTCCAGAGGCAAAAGTGCCTTGCCTTGCAATCTCCGGGAAACCATTAGTACGATGGTGAATCGGAGATTCTCAACCCTTGCTGCGTACGACTGGAAAAGAATTCGTGATCGGATCAACGAAATGCTTCGTAGGAGGAGGCGGTCTTTTCCTCTTGTCTAACAGTCTGTCCACAAACAAAACATTCCTGTTAGACAAGAGGAATTGAAAAAAAACAATTTTGTCAATGAAAACCGGTGTGTGTGTCTCTCCCTGCTGGATGACCCTCTCACAAACTGCTGAATGAATAAAATAATTTTATTGAAAACGAGTTTGCGATTGTCTGGTCTTTAAATTCTTGAGATACGTGATTCCATATTATATTCCCTTTTAATCAAATTCTAAAAGTATGCTTGTTGACTCCGGTATCGCGTTAGTTAAAGACTTCGATGCTTAAAATATTTAGGGAGAAATGGAATACTGGTGTGTATGTTTTCTTTAAAGTACCGAGACCAGCCATATACTGTATGTTTAAGTTCCAAAATTAATATCGTTTATGGGCTTCACACGCGTTGCAGTATGCTTAGGCACTAAGTAAAAGGAGATGCTTCGTATTGCTTGACTAATTTTAAAAACTAAGTTATAAATGCAGACGCTCCCTCGATGCGCTGCTCTGGTGCGTCGGCTCCTACACTGTGCCTGTCTGCCGTAAGCGTTACAATATACTAAATACTAAATACTAAAGCCAATACTGGCTCAATGGGCTTTGACGTGCTAATGCGTTGGTTTAACAGTCCGGGTGTGGCAGGCTTCCAATGTCAACTCGACTCGATTGGAAGACAATGAACGTATTTTAGCCCTAAATGAATTAATAGCAAACATGGTTTACATAAAATACATTTCTCCAAGAAAGTTTATAATAATACGATCTATAGTTGAAATCTGAGCCTACTTTAAAAATAAAGGAAAAGCATTTTCAGAGAGCAATCACGCTGTGTTTATGTAGAAAAAGTGATTAGGTTTATGAGCAATCTAATTACCTTTTCGCTTAAAACGCTATATAAAATAAAGTTTATTTAGAGATGAATGATCAGTGTCGCAGTTTAAATAATGTGAGTCAGGAAACTAACACAGCGCCACCGGATTTAATAACGCAATAAAAACGCTATAAAATAATGTGACACAGTACAGCACAGTACAATAATACTTACCATGACTTTAGAAGCATAAATTACCTTACACTCAATTTAAACACAAGCTGTCTTTCTGTATGAACCTCTAAGCTGGTTTATACAGAAAATGTAGAAATGCATTAGCCTAATTATGATTAAAAAACACATAATTAAACACGAGTTTGCGATTTAAATCAGAACACAATTTAAATCAATATAAATGTTTATATTGTAACGCAAACTGTCCAGCCTCCATTTCTCTATAAAAATTTACTGTTGCACACACACACACAATAGAAGCAGGAACCGCTGTCAGAAGGGAAGATATGTTCAAAATATCGCAAATATCGATCATGTTGCGATATTTTGAAATATAAAAGTCAATTGATTGTCCATAATATCGCTTACCTATTTTTTCGAAGAAATGTTTGTTAAAATAAAAGTCCAGCACCAGCTAGATTCGAACACACAACCTGCCAGTTGGTAGTCATGCACCTAGACCAGTAGGCTACAAGACAGCTCGCATGATCAGGCAGGCGAAACAGCCCTACACAGCCCTGCCGCAGTACACGGATATAATCATACCGTTATTAAATTCTTTAGATACGCGATTCCATATTATATTCCCTTTTAATCAAATTCTAAAAGTATGCTTCTTGACTCTGGTATCACGTTAGTAAAAGACTTCGAAGCTTACAATGTTTAGGGAGAAATGGAATACTGGTGTGTATTTTTTTCTTTAAAGTACCAAGACCAGCTATATACTGTATGTTTACGTTCCAAAATTAATATCGTTTATGGCCTTCACACGCGTTACAGTATGCTCCTATTCTTTTTATGCTCAGCTACTAAGATTTCCCTTCAGTGGTAAAATTCAATATCTACAACGGGCACAGTAAAGACGTTTACAGTAAGTCTTTCTACGACAGACCAACGGACCACGAGTGCCCCTGTCGGTCAACCAATCACGCACCGCGGTACCCCGTGTCATCATACCTGCGGTACGTGTCTGTACCGCTCACTTTGAATGGCTGCATCTGTACATATATGCAAAGGAACAAGTGATAGGTTTATTCCATGCTGAAAGGAGAAGAAAGAAAACACAATGTTTAAGCTGTGGAGCCTTCTTTGGGTGTCAAAGAATAATTGTTTTGGTTTTGTCGGCTTTTAAATAGATTGGTCCTACTTTAGCATTTTTCCAGTTAATAGGTTTTACCCAAGTTGTAAGTGTTAAAGATCTCCAAAGAATATTTCTTTCTTAGAACCTGTTACAAATCTTCAAATAACATTCCTTTCCTGGCAGATTATCTGTTTTTTACTGTTGAGTATACTCACTCTTTTCTCTCTTTCTTCCTGTTATTGATGTATTCTGAGCTACTTATGTCAAGCTTCCATGAAGTCAGCCACCTTTTACTGTTGTGCTGGTAAATATTTTATTACAGCTTACAATGTTTTAAATTGGAACATACATGGCTTGGGTCTGCCCATGAAAAAAAGTCACATGTTTACATTTTATTCACTCTAAAAAGATCAAATTGTTTTCCATCAGCTGACTTCTTTCAGATCTGCTGATGTCCACATACTGTATTTCAAAATAAATACTAAAGAGTCATTGTGTATTCCTGGACACTAAAACAGTGCATGACATGAATATATCGTAAATATTACTGTTGGTAGTCTTTGAAATGATACTGAAGGAGATTTATGTCTATTGAAAGTAACACTTAACCGGTTACGTTGTGCTTGGAATCAATATGTACATCTAATCCACAATTTGTAGACCTTATACAATTTAATTTAAGAATGTACATAATATGCTAGGAAACTTTGATTTTTATTCCAGTGCCACACTAGTATGTCTCTAACGCTTCCTGATGCCTCCAAAGGCTTTCAAATAATTATGTTTTTTTTTAGAGATTGTAACAGAGCAGGATACATCCTACAATCTCCTTCATGCCATAAAAACCAGTACACTGGAAGAAAATGATGCCACAGGGGGCACAGACATTAAGCAGGTTCTGATATAGACGGGGCCTGGCACACAGACACATCCGGAGTCAGCCAGACAGGATAACTGTTTTTATTGTAATATCAAAAATAAAACTACTAAAAGAAAGCCTAGATCATAGTTTGTGCTCTTGACTTATTTAAAGTTGTCCATCTGAATATTAATATTGGGGACAGCTACCCTACCACTGGTATGTTTGTCTTGCAAAAACACCGTTTATCAAAACAGAAGAAAAAAGTGCTCGTGCTCCATATGTCATTGCCAGCTTAGTATTCTCTTCAGCATCATCCTTCTCAGTTCCTTAGTCTTAACCTAGTTTCTCCTCTCGTAGGTTTTATAAGTTTCTGTTTCTAACAGTTTTGTTCTTTCATTTAAATCCTACAGTTATATTGCTATTTTCCAACCATGGAAAATATTTTTCAATACCACTTTATTTCAGTTCTGTTTCACTTTTCTCTGCCCCATTTTCCTTAATATAATAAATAAATCCTTTAGCACAGGTGCTCTACCCGAGGTCCTCAAAACTGCTACAATTACCCCTGTGCCAAAAAAGCCAAACATGGCTCTGTATAATCTAAACAATTTTTGTCCCATCTCCAACTTACCCTTTCTTGCAAAAAATCTAGAACACGCCGTTTCAATTCAGTTAAATAAACACCTCATTGCAAACCACCTTTTTAAACCCCTCCAATCTGGTTTCTGACAACTTCACAGCACAGAAACTACCCTGGTTAAAGTCACAAAGATCTTCTAATAGCATATGATTCTGATTCTCTTTCTAGCCTCATTCTTCTTAAATCAAATCAAATCAAATCAAAGTTTATTTATCAAATGCACAACAATACGGCATGCAGCAGTAGTTGCTGGCAATTAAATGTCTTTTCTGCGAGCTAACAAAAATCACAAGAATCACAAAAAAATCACAAAATTTACAAAAACACAAAAAGGTTATGTTTTTTTTAAATTGAATAAAACTCAATATGAGTAGAGCTGCTATGTGTTATGCTGTATACAGTGAAAACTGTGTGTCCAACTTAAAGCTGCTGACCCTCTCCATTGCAGTCCCATTGATGTGGATAGGTGTGTGATCTCCTCCCTGATGTTTCATATAGTCCACAATCATCTCCTTAGTCTTACTGATGTTAAGAGAGAGGTTGTTCTCCTGGCAACATGCTGCCAGGGTTTCAACCTCCTCCCTGTATGCCCATCTGTGATCAGGCCAATGACTGTTGTATCGTCCGCAAACTTAATGATGGATTATGCCTGGTGACACAATCATGGGTAAATAAGAAGTAGAGGACAGAACTAAGCACGCAGCCTTGGGGGCCACCTGCGGACGTTCTGTCAAGAAGTCCAGGATCCAGTTACAGAGGGAGGTGTTCAGTCCCAGGTCCTGGAGCTTGATATCAAACTTTGAGGACACTATAGTATTAAATGCTGAGCTGTAATCAACAAACAGCATTCTCACATATGTTCCTTTCTTATCCAGGTGTGAGAGGGCAGTACGGAGGGCAGTAGCAATAGCATCTTCTGTTGACCCTGTTCTGACAATACGCAAATTGCAGTGGGTCTAGGGTGTCAGGCAGCGAGGAGGTGATGTATGCTTTGACCAACGGCTCAAAGCACTTCATGATAACTGATGTGAGTGCAACAGGGCGGTAGTCATTTAGGCAGCTGACTCTGGGTTTCTTAGGAACAGGGACAATGGTGGTTTTCTTAAAGCAGGAAGGAACTATAGACTGAGCTAGAGAGAGATTGAAAATGTCAGAGAAGACATCTGCCAGCTGGTCTGCACATGCCTTCAGAACACAGCCAGGGATAGCATCAGGGCCAGGAAGTTTGTGTGGATTGGTCTTTTTAAAAACTTTACACACATCCGCTCTGGATATGATCAGGGGGTTTCCGTCTTGGATTTCTAGAATCTTCCTGACTGGATCTGCGTTACTGACCTCAAACCGAGCATAGAATGAATTTAGCTCATCAGGAAGAGAGGCAGACTGTTGTGCGATATAGCTGGGTTGCATTTTGTACTCTGTAATGGTGCATATACCATTCCACATGGTCAGTGTGTTGCAGCCGTGATAATATGACTCTAATTTAACTCTGTAATTGCATTTAGCTACAGTATTTTGATAGCTTTCTTGAGGTCATATCTGGATTTTTTGTATTTATTCATATCGCCAGAATTGAAAGCAGCTGTCCTAGCTTTCAGTTTGGTGCGTATCTTGCCATTTACCCACAGTTTCTGATTTGGATATGTGCGAACAGTAATCCTGGGAACCACGTCTTCTATACATTTACTGATGTAGCCAGTAACATAGTCCGTACACAGATTGATATTAATTTTGGCAGCTTCGCGGAAGATTTGCCAGTCAGTGGTAGCAAAACAGTTATTTAGTATAAAATCCGATTCATCTGACCAACGTTGAATGGTTCTTAATGCTGGCCACTCCTGTTTCTTCTGCTTGTAAACAGGAAGTAGCAGAATGGAGGCGTGATCGGATTTGCTGAAAGGAGGTCGGGGGAGGGCTTTGTAACCATCCCGGAAGGGAATGTAAACATTGTCCAATCTGTTTGTTCCGCGTGTCAGGCAGTCGATCTGTTGATGTAGATTAGGCATTGTTTTCTTCAAGTTCGCACAGTTGAAATCACCCGCTATGATGAATGCCCCCTCAGGATGTGTATTCTCTTGTCTGTTAAGGTGAGAGTGTAGTTCATCTAGTGCCTTTGTGAAATTTGCCTGCGGCGGAATGTACACCACTGTGAGAACTACTGATGTGAACTCCCTCGGGAGAAAGGGCGACATTTTATTGTCACATGTTCAAGATGTGTAGAGCAAGATGTTGAAATAATCCCCACGAATGTGCACCAGGAATTGTTTACTATGAAGCATACCCCGCTGCCTTGGCTCTTACCCGAATCCATTGTTCTCTCCTGACGGTGAATAGAAAATCCTCCCGGGAGGATAGCAGAGTCCGGAACAGACGGGTCAAGCCAGGTTTCAGTGAACGCCAGCACGTTGCAGTTCTTGATGTCCCGTTGGAAAGCAAGCCTTGCTCTCAGTTCATCCAGTTTATTGTCCAGTGACTGAACATTAGCAATGTTAGCAATTCATGATCTCAGTGCTGTTTTTGACACTGTTGATACTAATATATCTTATTTTCTCAGCTTGAGAGTGTGTTAGGAGTTTCTGTCACTACTCTCAGATAGTTAAAGTCTTACCTCACTGATCACTGTCACTTTGTCTCTCTAGGTGGTTTTTGGTCTGAAATTAGACTCGTTAAGTCTGGTGTTCCTCAGGGCTCAATACTGGGCCCCATTCTTTTCAGCATTTATATGTTTCCACTCAGTCAGCTTTTAAGATCACATGGCCACAACTATCATTTCTATGCTGACAATACTGAAATCTACATCCATACCAAACCTGACACTGATGTGGTTGTCTCTATTCTATCTAATTATATCTCCGACATAAAACCATGGATGACTGAAATTTCCCTTCATCCAAACTGTGAAAAGACTGAAGTCATGCTTATTGGCATCCCCCATCAACTTTGTAAAGCCAGTGCTTTACAAGCTGTGGATGGTACTGTACTTAAACTTCAGTCTACATTGAAAAAGTTGGGGGTGATATTCGATTCTGACTTGACAATCAACCCACATGTGCAACATATTGTCAAAACATCTTGCTTTCATCTCAAAATATCACTAGACTATGTCCTATATTATCACAAACTGTGACTGAAAAGCTGATCAACATATTTGTTTTCTCCTGAATTGACTACTGCAATGTTCTACTTGCTGGGGTTTCTAAATCCACATTGAA